>NW_028280769.1:1197500-1497500 GCF_059751285.1 Brachycentrus maculatus
TAATGTCTCAATAAGACGAAACGCATAACATATTATCATATATCGCTCACTCCTTTCAACAACGTCATATATCAAAAAAACTTGATTTTTCGGGAGATAGTTTTTAATGTTTAAGAATATAATAAAATATATTAAAAATAAATATCAGGCCACTTATTGAACTTTTTACTATACAGCAAACCTTTTAAGGTAAACCCTGAATGTTTGATCTCCATTTGAAAAATATTTAGTAAATTTAAAAAAAATAAAAATAAACAATACCTTTACTACAAAATGCAAAAACAACACTTTCTGCCCTGTAGTGGGAAAACATTAAGTAAAAAACATGCCGCTTTTCCTGGGATATAGTACATTTTCTGGGCATTCCAAAAACACGCACAGCTGAATATTTACGATTTTTGATTTATGACGTTGTTGAAAGGAGTTGGCGATATATGTAAATAAAAGTAGAATTCAATCCAATCACCGTGTTTAATTTTGGATTTATTACCCAACAATTCAATATGGAGTTCTACCAACTGTCTGCAGTTACAATAAATACTATATTTATATTGAAAAAAAAAATTCTTCCAAATAAATGTATGGTTTTGAAAAAAAAGAGTTATTATAGGTAAGGAATTTAAAAAAATATACAAAAATATTTTGTTCAAGTTGTATTTGAAAAAAAAAACGAAAACCAATTTAAATTTTTTTCATTGTGAGTTGAGACACGTCTGGCTTCTCGCGCAACCGTTTGCTTACTAAAATGTGTTTAAGAGTACCCCTTAAAAATAAATTAGGAGGTTAGGAATCGTAAAAGCGTTATGCTACCGTACTGGGGATCACAGATTCAGGTCGAAAGAATGTATAAAGAAATGCATAAATAAAAGAGATGAATAATATTTTGCAAAGACAGAGCGGTGTGGCGTTCTATTCTCCCTGCTTACCCCTGCTAGAAGCGGTCTGTTGGTTAGTTAGTAAGTATTACTCGAATCATGAAAACTAAATTTATACAGTAATTTATTTGAGTGCAGCGAAATTCTGTTATTCGCGTATAATTCGATTCAAGAGGCATCATGAATTTTGGGACTGTGCCAGCATTTAAAATTTCTCTCTTTAAATATGAATCGCAATTAAATTTGAGGCTTCTTTTATATGAGAAATAAAAGATCGAAAATTCTGAAATAACAGTAATAATTTTCTTCTAACCCATAGTGTTAGCATGCATCAATTTTTAATAGAGGAGTTATGACATCTCCTACAGGTACTGTGCTCCTGGTAAAATCAAGCAGACTAGATCCTTACATTTTTGGCATCTCAATAAAGATGAAGAATAATATGGAAGTCTGGGTATTTACCGGGCTTGTGACCTATCATATGCTGGTTAAGTGATCACATTAGACACGTGCAACATTCACCATTCTACCCATGATTGACAACCACACTTCTTAATTTTTAGAAACTCCTACATAAATATATTAATCTCGCATCATTGTTTTATTAAGCATGCTAAATAAAGGCTTTCTCAATCCAACATAGATGGCTCGTGTGCACTCACATGTATAGTGTATTCACCCAACGGATGATATATCAAAATATATTATAGATTTTATTATGCATCGTTTAATTGCAGAAAGCTATAACTTCACAAATTTTCAGGAAAGTTAGCCATATCTTTCAAAATTACAACTAACATCCAATCATTATTTAAAATTAATTCAATATGAATTTAACACTGGGCAGAATGTTGAACGTTACACAAGTCGCTCACTCCTTTCAAGAACGTCATAAATCAAAAACCGTAAATTTTCAGTTGTGCATGTTTTCGGAATGTCCAGAAAATGTACTATATCTTAGCAAAAGAGGCATATTTTTTACTTAATATTTACCCGCTACACGGCAGAAAATGTTGTTTTTGCATTTTGAAGATAATGTATTGTTTAATTATTTTTTTTAAATATATTAAATATTTTTCAAATGGAGAAAAAACCTTCAAGTTTTAACTAAAAAGATCTGTTGCACAGTAAAAAGTTCAATAATAGGCTTGATATCTATTTTTAATACACTGTGTTATATTTTAAAACATTAAAAACGTTCTCCTGAAAAATCAAGTTTTTTGATTTATGACGTTCTTGAAAGGAGTAAGCGAAGTGTACAAAGTGATTACTTTAGCCAGCAAAATGCCAGGTCGCAAGCCCTGCAATGCTCAGACTTCTAAAGTGTAAAAACGAAAGATGCTTTGTCTCAAGTTAAGACATCTATATTTGTTTATATTTGGACTAATAACAACTACTAAAATGACGTTTATAAAACAAAACATAAAGAATATACATATATTATGGAGTTTTTTGAAAAGTACACGGTAAACTTAGGAAACACGTAAAAAAGGGGCTTCTCGATGTGGGAGAAAAGAAATGCACAAAGTTCATGATCACCCACTATGTATATATTTATATAAAACCCTTATCCGCACCCCAATGGTGCATAGGGCACTGTGTCATATTAACGCAGTGTTATCTTAATCGTTTACACATGAAGGAAAGGTGATCAGCCCTCCGCTTCAGGTACCAGTCCATGGTAATATTGAATAAATATTAGAGTGAAAAAATCACTTATATTTATTTTACCCCCCTTGGGAATCGAACCCGGGACTTCCAGAACGGTAGCCGAGCGTGCTGACCATTACACTACGGAGGCGGACAAAAGAGACGGCAAATAGCGGACAGTTATTGTTGTAATGCATACTTTTTTCATATAAATTTTTAAAATTTTGTCTCTATCAGTTTACTTACTAGTCTATTTAAAAGTTTATTCTCTTATACATTTTTAAATAGTGTAAATGAACGTCTCGTCACGGTCTGTGTTAAGTAAAGCATTGATAAAAAAAATGTAAAAAAAAATTATGACAGTATTGTAATAACAAAAAAAATAATAATAATAACAGTGTCGGGTTGTGGTCCCGTGTTAGAGTCGCGGACTCTTAAAGCAGAGATTCTCGGTTCGACCCCACTCTACCACAATTTGATAGCTATTTCTAATAATGAGCCGCTTAGGCTATCAGAAATAGTATAAAATTAAAATATTTGCGTAAATAATAAAAACACAAATATTACCTTTTTTAAATTAATAAACAGATATAAAATTCGTTTGCAAATACGATTTTTAATTGAACAATCTCTTTTAATAACTTTCCGTCACAAAGTCTAATTTTAACAGGATTTGCGAATTCGTCTGAATACAGTGTAAAAATTCATTTTATTTTTCACGAGGGTAAATTTCCTCTTCCTGTTTAAAACGCAATAAAAATTCTAACAAATCTCTTTAAATTAACACTGTTTTGTAGAATTCTCTACCAGGAACTCAGGAATCCCAACAGGCCATAAAGGGTATGGGTGTGTTTTTCATGGCTGGAAATAAACAAGCGAAAAATGCGAACGTTAGTTATACGCGAAGAAAACGTGAACTGGGGGATTTACTAGGAACGAAGAAATAAACAAATAAATTCTTATTCTAGAACGTTATTCATTCTATTCGTTCTACAATCGAATGGCTTGTTTTAGTTTGTTGGGTTTTTCATTTTAAATTGGACGTTTTAAAACCAAATTGGATGCCTTACAAATAAAATTGGACTTTTCACGAAACAAATTGGACTTATATTGTATTTTATAAAAAGTTTGAATTTTTGACATTTAGTATGTTCATGTTAATACTACATATACCCTCATTGCAAATATTACACGTGTGAAAATTGATCACTCATCTAGCCTATGACATTTCGTAAGCCCTGGAAATACTCAGACTTCTATATTCTTCTATATTGTGATGTCAAATTAAGATTTAGATATTATTTTTTGACATCTCATGAAAGATGAAGAAGAATATGGAAGTCTAAGCATTTACGGGGTTGACGACCGTCATAGGCTGGTTTAAATGATCACTTTACACACGTGTAACATTCACCAATTCTACCCATTATTGACAACCACACTACTCAAATTCTTGAAAGTTCTATATATACGAACCAATTTTGAAACATTATGCTTGAATCACTAGAACTTCACTACAGACATCTATTGGTGAGATGAAAAGAAGCTTTTTATTGAGAAAAGAAAATTTATTTAGAGTCTAAATCCTTGTTTTTAAAATCTAGGCTCTTCCACTAGAGAGTTATTTTTTAATTTGACATCACAATATAAAAGAATATAGAAGTCTGAGTATTTACAGGGCTTACGAACTGTCATAGGCTGGTTAAGTGATCAATTTTCACACGTGTAATATTCACAATGACAATATATGTAGTACTTATATGAATATATTTAATAATAATAATAAAACCCTTATCCGCACCCCAATAGTGCATAGGGCACCGCGTCATATAAACGCAGTGTTATCTTGATCGTTTACACATGAAGGAAAGGTGATCAGCCCTCCGCTTCAGGTACCAGTGCAGGGTAATATTGAATAAAAATGACAGTGAAAAAATCACTTACATTTATTTTACCCCCCTTGGGAATCGAACCCGGGACCTCCAGAACGGTAGCCGAGCGTGCTGACTATTACACTACGGAGGCGGACAAAATATATTTAGACACCCAAAATGCTGTAAATAGTTTTAAAAAAAATATTATGATTTTGATTTATTGATTCGGTAGTCGCTTTGAGATAATATCTATCCATTTTAATTTAAGTTTTACTTGGTAAATACCACCTTTTCAACTGTGGTATTTACCAAATAAAACTTAAATTAAAAATAGATTTAAACCAATGAAGTCGTAATTCATTAAAAGCATAGTTAAAAAATCCACATCAAATAGAAAAATATAATAATAATAAAATTAAACCCTTATCCGCACCCAATGGTGCATAGGGCACTGCGTCATATAAACGCAGTGTTATCTTGATCGTTTACACATGAAGGAAAGGTGATCAGCCTTCCGCTTCAGGTACCAGTCTAGGGTAGTATTGAATAAATATTACAGTGAAAAAATCACTTATATTTATTTTACCCCCCTTGGGAATCGAACCCGGGACCTCCAGAACGGTAGCCGAGCGTGCTGACCATTACACTACGGAGGCGGACAATATACCGTATAGAAAAATATACCGTCTAGATATTTATGAAAACCAAAAATCCCTAGGTCACGATTATATTTTTACTGCCTATTTTTTATTACGTGCCCAGTTATAAATTCAGCGTCCGTTTTGAATCGGATCGCCTACAAACGGTATTTCCGGTCATTAATATTATTTGTTCTCATATTGATAAGAAAACCAAGATCATTAAATACAAATCTCCACGGCCCCGCTACATTAGAACTAATATTATTACAATGTGTAACTCATCAAGGAATTAATTTCCCACTGTGCGTGCTTTTTTCACGGACATTGAAATAATATTTATTTTATCAGTATATATAGCCTGTTATAAAATGTTACACGGTGCGGTCATTGTTATTCTTATGAAGGGATTCCGCGTTTTATTTCTCTATATCGCGCACTCCTTTCAAGAACGTCATAAATCAAAAAACTTGATTTTTCAGGAGAACGTTTTTAAAGTTTAAAAATATAACACAATGTATTAAAAATAAATATCAAGCCATTTAGTGAACTTTTTACTGAGCACCAGATCTTTTTAGGTAAAACCTGAAGGTTTTTTCACCATTTGAAAAATATTTAATATATTTCAAAAAATTACTAAACGAGACCTTTTCTTCAAAATACAAAAATAACATTTTCTGCCCTGTAGCGGGTAAATATTAAGTTTAAAAATGTCTCTTTTGCTGGGATATAGTACATTTTCTGGGCATTCCAAAAACACGCACAACTGAAAATGGATGATTTTTGATTTATGACGTTCTTGAAAGGAGTGAGCGATATGTGTAATCAGTAACACTCTCCATGTATTTTTTATCAGCACGCACATGCGAGTTACAAACTAACTAAATTATTTATTGATTTAGCGTTAAATTTGTAGCTCTTTATATAACAGTTTATTTTTTGATGACTTTATGGATATTGGAGTGGATTTTGTGTCAGTTTGTGGTCCCGTGGTTAGCTTCGCGGACTTTTTAGTCCGAGTTTCTCGGTTCGAACTCACTCTACCACAATTTGATACCTATTTCTAATAATGAGCCGGTTAGGCTCACAGATAAAGTTTGAAATCGAAGTATTTTTGTACATACTAAAAACATAAATACATATTTCTCTTTTTATAAAAAAAGTAGTATTTATAATAAATATGTAACTTCGTTTTAAAATCCCTATAAATAATTCATTTTAACTTAATTATAATGTCTACCGGTTTTGAAGCTAACCGCTTCTTTATCAAGACTGATTAATACTAAAACACTATCTACTAAACAAAATTCTAAATATTTTGGCCGTTCGGCAAAAGAGTAAGTAATACCAACGTTAATGTTGATGGTCTTTTAACTCAAGTACTAAGCCAATCTTTACGCAAAAAAATTTAATCAGTATATATGATAATGCAGTTCACTATTTAAATAATCATAATTATATACATAATTATATAATCATAATTATATTTGTCCGCCTCCGTAGTGTAATGGTCAGCACGCTCGGCTACCGTTCTGGAGGTCCCGGGTTCGATTCCCAAGGGGGGTAAAATAAATATAAGTGATTTTTTCACTGTCATATTTATTCAATATTACCCTGGACTGGGTACCTGAAGCGGAGGGCTGATCACCTTTCCTTCATGTGTAAACCATCAAGATAACACTGCGTTTATATGACGCAGTGCCCTATGCACCATTGGGGTGCGGATAAGGGTTTTATTATTTATTATTATTAAATACGAGTATGTATATGATTGCAAAGTTGAAATTTTTAGAATATTTATTCAATCATTATTAAAAAAACTCTTGTAACTATATATTTTTTTTTAAATGTGGCCTCAGACCTAGGAAAGGTTGCCCATGCCTGGTTTAAATAAACGGAAATGCGATATTAAGGCAAGAGTATAGTTTACATGTAAACTGTCTCGGAAAGGAGTTCGCGTCGCGGAATATCGTATCGTTTATTTTTATTGCGTAGTTAGATTATGGCGATAATATTTTATTTCCGTTGGATATCGTGGAAATAATACTAGATATTCTGCAATAAACATCTGTATTGAATATCGTTTTATTTCCATTTGGAATATCGTCTTTATTGAATATCGTTTTATTTCTATTTGGAATATTGAATAAAAATGACAAGAGCGCTGTTTTAATTTATTTTTTAGGAATATTCATAAGAAACAACACAATTATGATCTGTACAGGTTTTCCACTGCAAATAGAAAGAAAAAAATTCTTTAACGTGGCTATAAACTCTTTAAATATCCATACTTCCACATTCTTCTTCATCTATGTTTAGATCTCAACAATTTAAGAATCTAGTCTACTTGTTTCGACCAGGAGCACAGTACCTGTAGGAGATGCGAGACTGATAACACACAAGTATGTATCGATACATTGATATAATTTTGGTGTGATTCATAGTATCACTATATTATGCCATACAAACAGGGATGTCACATTTCTAGATCCGGTATAGAAACTCTTGATTTCCGTTCGGACCCATCCATTAAAAAAAATTATTTAAAATCTTCGTACGGTATTAAATCAATCATGCAAAGTTTTTAGCTGTCAATTTAAAAAAAAGGAATAACACGCTAAGCGTCTGTATTATATGCTTGTCTACAGGTTGGATAGTAAGGATAGGGAAGGTAAATGTAAAAAAATGCGTCACAAACACCCAGACCAGTTGAAAATATTATTTCTTGAATTCATTTTGCAATTGGCGGGAATCGAACTCGCGACGCCAGTTTCGCAGTCGAGCGTCTACCCAACTACGCCACGGCGCCTGTCTAAGAAATAATCTAAATAAAATATAATAAAAATATCACTAATGCTTTTAAAGTCCCTATCGCTATCAGCGGGGCACGTAAGTCAAAACTAAGTAAGGCACTTTCATCAATTGTCACTCGCCCCAAGAGGTACCAGATTAGAAATGTTTGGGAACCAGTCTGTTATGAAAATTAACACCCTGTTAATCTAACCACTCTATTATACTACCATTCATATAATACTATTTTTAACGAATGTAAGGACCTTGACATATAACATTTACGCCACGAAATAGAGGGAGTGTCTGGCTATGACGTCATTTTTGGGACGCGGAAAATTTTAACTATTTTGCGTTTTATGAATAATAAAAATTGCTTCGTTTTTCAAACATTTTTAATTGTTAATTCAACCCTTTCAGTAATGAAAAATTACTAATTTGGAGGTTTTTTTTTCACAGTTTTGGATATAAACCTTTCTCAAATTCTGCCAAGGATTCGAACATTGTTCAACGTGGTTTCCTCCCACCAATGAGCAAAAGCTGAGAAGTTCACACTAGATATTCCCTCCTGTTTCCAACACAGATCTTTTTTTTTAAGTTAGAACAAACAAAAGTCGATTTAATGATCTATATACTTTGTACATAATAATAATAATAATAATAAATAATAAAACCCTTTTCCGCACCCCAATGGTGCATAGGGCACTGCTTCATATAAAAGCAGTGTTATCTTGATCGTTTTATTTTATCGTTTTATTTATTTTATTTTATCGTTTTGCTTATTATGTACAAAAAAATTGTACATAATTAGCAAGGTAAATAATAAATGTAACTCACTTCTAAAAAAAAATATTTAAACATTCATTGTACAAACTCCGCTAACCTAGCATAACCGCTTGTACTACTACTCAAGTAATACTTTTTTTACCGAACGGTTGGACATATACATACACACGTGTGACATTCACCATTCTACCCCTGATTGACAACCACACTACTCAAATTTTGGAAGTCATACTTATATGATCATGATCTCATAACGTTCCGTGATATAGTTCACAAAGCTTTCTAAATCAAATCAAAGATGTATGTTGGCTAAGGTTTATAGATCATTAAGTGCATTTTTGTTTCTTGTAGCCAAAAACATGCTTTATTTTAATCTATGTTGGTAACAGGAGGGATAATCTATTGTGGGTCAATCTGGAAATATTCATTTGCGCATTGCTGGAAGGAAACCACGTAAAACTCCTCAGGAGAAGCCTGACTATAGACTGTCATCAACAGGCCTTCCGTTCCGCTAGAAGAGGGTTCGGTGGATCCCAGGATTGATCACCTTGCCTTCGTGTGAGTAATGATCAAGATAGCATTGTGTTAATACGATTCAGTGCCTTATGTACTGTCATGTGTGAATAAGGGTTAAAAAGGAAGAAAAATACTTACAGCCACTGAAAATTTCAAAATTGAGAAAATATTGTAATTTCTACACGATTTTTTTTCAGGCGTTAAACAAACACTGTTTCCCCTAACTAATACCATTCTCTTATTATTTTAAGAACGAAAATCGTATCCAATATTCTACGATTGAAGTTCTGTCCTTGTACTTTTGCAAAAGTTACGAGGGATATGGAAAAAGTTTTTGGAAGTTTTACAGTTTTCGTGCTGAAAGTTTTCCAAGACACGGGCACAGTATTTAAGGAAATTCTCACAATACATCAAAGAACGAGTAGTGTAGCATTAATGTAATTTTTAAAGGCGCTTCAGGGAGCAAGTGTTGTAATTCAAGTTTTTAAATATGGTGACTTTTGAAGCTTTTATGACACAAACGAAAGCGTATATTTTCTTAATGGAATAACTTTTTCAGGTTATTCCTTTAAAAAACAAAAAGGTTAAGGTTTTTTGAAAATATTCGAAACCATTAAAACTAACATTAAGGGGAGGCGTGCAAGTATCAAGTTTTAATAATAATAATAATAAAACCCTTATCCGCACCCCAATGGTGCATAAGGCACTGCTTCATACGAACACAGTGTTATCTTGATCGTTTACACACGAAGGAAAGGTGATCAGCCCTCCGCTTCAGGTACCAGTCCAGGGTAATATTGAATAAATATTACAGTGAATAAATCACTTATATTTATTTGACCCCCCTGGGAATCGAACCCGGGACCTCCAGAACGGTAGCCGAGCGTGCTGACCATTACACTACAGAGGCGGACAAGTTTTAGGCGTACTAAATGGATTTACAACATTTTGAGTGTCTCCAAATACTTGTTCACAAATCTGGATTATCTCCAATTATAGGAGTTATTTTTCATATTATTTTTTGACATCTCATCAAAGATGAAGAAGAATATTGAAGTCTGGGCATTTACGGGGCTGACGACCCTCATAGGCTGGTTTAAGTGATCACTTTACACACATCTAACATTCACCGATTCTACCCATTATTGACAACCACACTACTCAAATTCTTGGAAGTTCTATATATGTACATATGAACCAATTTAGAAACCTTGTTCTTGAATCACTAGAACTTCACTAGAGACATCTTTTGCTGAAATAAAAAGAAACTTTTTATTGAGTATAAACTTTTGTATTAGTTTGTGATGTCCGAATCCTGGATTATAATCACATACATGAGAAACGCCAGAAAATATCATTTTCATTTTTATTAAATTTGCTTATAATTTGACCAGTTAATTTATTTTCAACATTTTGAGTGTGTCCAAATACTTGTTCATGAAACAGGGCTTACGACCATTTTAGGCTGGTTTAATTGATCATTTTGTGTTCAAAAACAGGTATGAAGCCGAGTAAAAGTAAAAACAAAAAATAATCAAAAAGAAAATCATAACAATAAAAAACGAAAACCTGCGCAGTCAAATTAAACAGAAAAAGAACAATAAATTCACCCAATCGAAAAATTGCCCGATTGTCCGCCGACAAAAGGCATTCGAAAATTTCTCGCAAATCAAATTAATTTAATGTCGTCGCAAAAGGGTTAACGGGCGAAGTTATTTCCGAATTAAAATTCAAGCCATCCAACCCTTCAACACCCACGCGCCCAATTCGGTCGAGTGGCCATTGTGGGCGTCAAACTTGGCCATTCAACATTTACGTTTGGACAATGTGTACCATTTAAATTATGACGCTCCTATATTGGTTTGGTCCGACCTTTATGATGCGATGTAATTCATGGCTACGATTTTTTTGTCTCATCAAAATCTACTTAAGTTAGGTTGGTTGTATTTGATTATGCATTTTTATCGATTGTTGCGCGTTATGATCGATTATCCTAAAATTATCCGGATTATAAAATTATCAACATATAGTTAGCTTAGACAGCGTCGGCATAGATTGTTTCACATTCCTATACACAGGACCAACCTGCCGACGGTTATGCATGTAGGAAGAGCTAGCACTTTGCTGAATAATATTACGCCGGATATTGATCTGTTCCATGTGTCTGAGGAGGTATTCCGAATTGGGATTCTTCTTCATCTTTAACAAGAGTATTCTTACTTACTTTATAATTTTTGTGTTGATATATTAAATATTATTGTGCCTTAATTTTTTTTTATATAGATACATACATACATGTATTACGGCTCTTTAGGCATGGCCTGTGTTGAGCCGAAATTGTTTTTTTTAAATAATTAAGTTAAGTTATTTGTTTTTAAGACCTAAACTAAAGTTTAGGTCTTGAAAACTAAAGTTTTCAGCACAGATATGCGTTACGAGCCGAGGTTAAACAGTGCATATTTTTTGCAACATTTTGTGTACCTACTTTTATACATGTAAATGGTGCTATGGTGGTGAAGGGTGGTATTGTTTGCATGCTGTAGTAGTGATTGTCCTGGCGAAGAGACGGGTACGTCTCGAAACTGGTAGATATTAAAATCTCGGTGAGTGGTTATATACTAATATTATAAACATGTTTGTAAAAAAAAAATAAGTAAAAATGACTAATCACAAAGTAAACGCTTTAAATATTAATAATATTGAGAATAAAACCATTCTTTAATAAACCAACTAAATTATACCCTTTTCACCACTTATCGAGATCATGTATAACCTGCGCCTTCGATTTAATAAAATAATTGTTCACAACTAATGTATTACATCGCCCCCTTGAACTCCACCCTTGTTCGACCGAACCAGACAGCAAACCACTATAAATTTCCCCTTACCTACCCTCATAAAATAACTGTCTGCCTTATGTACATATTACACATATTATGCACACACACATGTACGTTTGTCTTACATGTCGAAGCAATGCCTCGTATATTACAAAAAAAAAAAAAAAAAAAAAATGGTGGCGTTATAGATGTGGAAATTAAACGTCACTACAAACACCGATGATTAAAAAAATATATAATTTCCTTTTTTATTGTTTATACAGATGTCTGTACACAGTATGAAAAATATCTGTTAAGTCACACGTTAAAATTAATTGCAATCTAAGTGTCTTTTTTTTAATACGACTCTATTTATTGATTTAGAGTATAATTTGTAGAACTCCATTTTAATTTATGCATTAATTTTTAAATCAAACAGATTTTATGATTTAAAAATAAATTATAATGATTAAAGAAAACACTCGTTTTTTACCACTTGAGTTTTATTAAAGACTACATGTTTCAGAAGTTAAACTTCCATCATTCATCTACATGTTATTATACAGACCTGAATGATGGAAGATTAACTTCTGAAACATGTAGTGTTTAATAAAACTCAAGTGGTAAAAAACAAGTTTTTTCTTTAATCATTGTAACATGTCTTACCACAAAGTTAATGCCGAAACAATAAATAAAAATAAATTACATTTTGAATTTTTACGGAGTGTGTGGAAGTTTTGTTGGTGAGAGTATTTTAATGTTTTTGAATTAATATAAACCCTGATGGTGACAAGGTTCTTGTCAAAACCGGTAGGTTAAATTGTATTAATAAAAAGTGGTTTTAACAAAGTAATTTCATTTTATAAAGTTTTTTGAGTCTACTTAGTTGTTTTTTATTTAAAAAATCTCATAAAAATTAATATTGTGACAATTGTTTCGTTTAGTTATGGCATTTTCAAACGAATGTACGAAACGTTCGTTTGCCATTTTGCCAAAATGCCATTACTAGGCGAAACAATTGTCGCAATATTAACTTTTATGCGTTTTTTAACAATAAAATACAACTTAGTAGACTCAAAAAATCTGTGTTTGATTTAAAAATTAATACATAAATACGACTCTTCTCACAGAGAGAATATAACTCAACACCAATCTGTCTTTTCAAGCAATCATCGCCTCTGGCACATTCATACACATCTTTATACAAACACGATGATTTACTTTTCTTATTGAGAAACTCATGTTTATTTTAGGTCTTCGAAATGAAACGGCTCCAAAATTTCAAATCTTATTTTATTTTATTTTTTTAATCTTATATTTTGTCAGACCTTTTTAAAATGAAAAACGATACAAATTTGTGAGATACGATATATTGCTTCGACTTAGCAATATGTACATAAGGTTGATCAATTTGATGTCTTGAACAGGGTTAATTTAATCATGTCCACCTTCGGATAAGGGTTTTTTCCTATGTACCTTATCTATATAAATTTTTGTCACTAAGGTTTGTAACTTATTCTTCTTTAATATATTTTTCTTCCTTCTTTTAAATCTTAGGATTGTTTTATCCGTCAAAAATTACAAAAATCATAGTATTGCTTCATCAGTTCTTCAAACCCTTATCCGTACCCCAATGGCGCATAGAGTACTGCATCATGTAAACGCAGTTTTATCTTGATCGTTAACACATGAAGGAAAGGTGATCAACCCTCCGCTTCAGGTACCAGTCCAGGGTAATATTTAATAAATAATAGAGTGAAAAAAAATTACTTATATCGAAACACCAATCCACAATGTCTATAACTGTGACGCACTCGCTCGTAAACGAAGTCACATCTTTGGAGGACCACTACTAGACTCTGAGAAGGTGAAGCTCTTACCACCAAGACTGGTCGTGAGCTACATGACTCACGTAGGTCTTGATAGTGAGCTATGATACAGTCACATTAGCCCTTATATGGTCGCAGTGACATAAGGGATGCAAAATCCCTTAACCTCATAATAAAATTATAATAAATCACTTATTTTTACTTAACCCCCCCCCCCTGGGAATCGAACCCGGGACCTCCAAAACGGTAGTCGAGGATACGGACATAATATTACAATAAAACTAAATAGTATTTCAGACGCAGAGTATCAAAAACACTATCCTCTATAATAGTAAGGCGTTTCTGTAGAAAACGGTCCGTTAAAGTTCCAAGATAAAGGTTACGCGTAAATTTTGCGTTATCATTTCTACGTAACGATCCACCGTTACTGCTATTGTGAGCTTTTACGTTTTAGGACAAGCGGAATGGCTCGTGTTTACGTTCTTCCACAATAACTAACTGTTTTGCTAACTGCCTGCCGGGAGGCTGCCATGAAATACTGCCTCGAGCCTGAAATACCTGGACCAAATCATTCCGAGAAATCTTACAGCGTTAGAGAATAACCGAATCTGGCATTTTTTGTTTCTTTTTTTTGTCCTATATTTTTATATACATGTAAACCTCGTTTTACACCGGGGTTCCGCTCCGAATAAACCGGCGTAAAAAAATAGACATGAAATAATCACAAATATAATATAAGGTTAGTTCCGTATGAAAATTCTAAGAACAATGTAACGTGTTTATAAGTAAACGAGTATATATATATATATATATATATATATATATATATATATATATATATATATATATATATATATATATATATATATATATATATATATATATATATATATATATATATAGAGGGAAAACAGAACAAGGACGACCAAAAATGACTTGGTACGATCAGATCAATCAGAACCTAAAATCTGGTGGTGTCATCAAAATCAAAAGTCTGCGTAATTGGAGGGCATGTATGACGAGATATATGGATGTAAAGGAGGCGAGGAGTGTGTGTCAGGATAGAAGAGTGTGGCGTTCTAAATTAAATTAAAAAATTAAAAATAATGTGTGAAATACCTCAAAATATTGTGAATGTTTATAATAGGGGGTTGAATTAATTCTCGCCGTTTTTTATAGTATTTTGAATTGAAAATATTTTTTTTATTTAAAGTAAGAATTTATTCAAAGTATTGCCCTTCTTTCTCGACTACTTTGGCCCATCTTTCAGGAAGAAGTCGTATTCCTCTATAAACGAAAACCTTGTCTTTTGAGGCAATCTAATTTTTAACCCATAACTCGACTTCTCGATAACTTTTGAAAATTTCTCCCGATAATCCATGCTGCATGGACCGAAACAGATGATAATCGGATGGTGCGACGTCAGGGGAGTAGGGCGGGTGTGACAGAACATCCCAGCCGAAGGAGTTTATCTGTTCTTTTACCACTTTGGCAACATGCGGGCGCGCGTTATCGTGCAGAATGAGAATCGACTCGTCCCTGGCTGCGTATTCTGGACGTTTTTCTTCAATTGCTGTTTTCAGTTTGATCATTTGCTGCTTGTTAACCTCTGCTGTGACTGTTTGGCCTGCTTTGAGAAGCTCGAAAAAAATTACTCCTTGCTGATCCCACCAAATGCAAAGCATCGTTTTTGAGCCATGAATGTTGCGTTTTGCAATGCTGGCTTCAGCAGGGAGTGGCTGACCTGGCTGGCAGATGACGAAGAAGATCCACTTCTCATCGCTGGTGATGACGCGATGCAAAAAACCTTTTCTGTGATGCCGTTGCAAGAGTGAATCACACATGCAAAGTCGACTTTCCATATCTCTCTCCTTCAAAGCATACGGGACCCAGTTTCCCTGCCGATGAACAAGGCCCAAAGCCTTAATTTTGAGGCGGCTTGAGGCGGTTGAAAGTGCCACGTGGGTGTTCGAGGTAGCGGGGGACAGGAAAACAAAAAAAACGAAAGGAATATATTTAAATCACAGAGAAATATTAAATTTTTATAAACGGCGAGAACTAATTCAACCCCCTAATATATATTTTGCCCCCCCTCTGGGAATTGAATCCAGGACCTCTACCATGGTAGACAAATGTGCTAAAACCACAATAGGATAATCTAGTCGACGTAATTTCTAACTTAACACCGTGTTACGTTATGTGGGGTACTAGAATACGTAAAGACCAACCTATATATACATCCCCTGCCTTTTGAAATGAAAAGCCATGGCTGGAATACTAAATGTCTCTCGGCCTTTAGACACGTAGTACGTGGCATGACAGCCGTGAAATAACTGTATCTGCTCTAAATTCGGCGAACCTTCCCGAAATTTGAGGGTGGACTAACTCCGAAAGAATAATTAATTCTCAAGTCACAGCTTTGCAAGTCAGGTTATTAAAAAAACACCAAGGACAACGATTCACAGGTGCTAGATAGCTGTGTGAATATATATATATATATATATATATATATATATATATATATATATATATATATATATATATATATATATATATATATATATAAATATATATATATATAAATATATATATATATATATATATATATATATATATATATATATATATATATATATATATATATATATATATATATAATATATATATAAATATATATATATATATATATATATATACATTATCAAAGTAAGGTGAGAGATTGATGAGTTTTAACCTAGATGGTGAAGTTCCTCAGTTATAAGAAGGACTTAAGTTATGTTCTCAAAGAAACGAACGGGTGTTTTGATAGTAATAGTATTTTTAAACTTATAACATATTACTTGAAAATTATCGAAAAACTTATTATTAATGTGTCTCTTAGTTTCTGGGATTGTTACTTACGATTTTACATCGTAAGTTACTTACAATGTAAAATTGTTTAATACGTAAGTAACAATATCTATACGTTCTGCTTGTATTTTCACATGTTGTGAGAACATCTTAAGTTCTTGAAACTAGCCTAGTTTACGTTGATAAACTCAAATGTGGTCTTAAACGAGTATTTTAATTTTATGTTTAAACTTTTCATATACGTTTATCAATAG
Source organism: Brachycentrus maculatus (assembly GCF_059751285.1). Taxonomy (NCBI): domain Eukaryota; kingdom Metazoa; phylum Arthropoda; class Insecta; order Trichoptera; family Brachycentridae; genus Brachycentrus; species Brachycentrus maculatus. The sequence goes on from NW_028280769.1 coordinate 1,214,382, forward strand.
TTATATATCTTAAAATATATCCTATAATGTTTACATCTATGTAATTTATAATTATGTGTACGATGAAATAAAAATATTTCCAAAAAATATTTTACGTATCTTCAACTCACGTGCCTATATAGCAAAGTACTGACGTTCAAAATCACTTAAGTGTTTTTTGCTGTTTAAAAAAGCAAAAATATGTTTCATACGTCGTATTGTCGTAGACGTTGAAATTCAATTTACAAAAATGCGAATTTAAATGAAAGCTCCACCATTTCACTGAGAATATTCAAATCCTACATACATATTGCATATTTCACCTGAATATTGTCACCACAGTGCGAGTAGCAACGCACGCACGATAAAATAGAGCTATAACTTTATTTTAATTAAACACCTTCAAATAAATAATGTTTATAAATCAAAATGCATATTTCACAACATTTTGAATGTGTCTAAATACTTGTTCACAAATCTGGGTTATATTTTGAAATATCAACAAAGATGGAGAAGAGTAGGGAAGTTTGGGTAATCCAGGGCTTATGACGTGTCACAGGCTGGTTAAATGATCACTTTAGACAGTATAACATTCACCATTTCACTCATGATTGACAAACTCAATTTTTTGGTACTCACACATATATCATTATTCTCATGACTGGTTTAATTGAGAAATCAAAGACCCTTTTTATTCAGACGTTTGCAAGATATAAACCCCAGATTATTTTACATACTAAGAGACGCCTGAAAACATGATTTTCAATTTTGTGTGCAGCTTATAATTTGAGCAGTTAATTTGAATCACAATATATTGTGAACCAATTTTGAAACATTGTTCTTGAATCACTAGAACTTCACTAGAGACATCTATTGGTGCAATATATTGTGTCCAAATATTTATTGGTTTTCTCTACTTTCTCCACACGAGTTTTTTTACTTTTTTTTCATCTCAACATAGATGATTTTGCATACAAACCAGCCTATGACATATCATAAACCCGGTAAATTTCCAAACTTCCATAATAAAACGTAAAAATTTAACTTTTTTATAGTAATATCCGTATTTTTTGCTAATTTTTCAATCTTTCCTGAAAATTTTTCATTTCCGTACGACTTTATTTCATCTGAAGTCCGATATTATTCCCGCCAAGTTTCAAGTGCCTAGGGCTCAAACACAAAGGACGTGATGCGCGAATGACATCCTAAGGCGACACGAGCTTCTTTTATGAAAACTTTCAGGATTATTTCAGCGGAGATTGATAGGAACCGTTTTCAGCGTCGCAAGTATCCTGAAACTCGTCTGCCGAGATAAGACAGAGGACGGCACAACTTGCGATAAAGGTTTCATACTTTGAATTGATGGGCCACATTTTTACACAACTGACAACTTGATCTTCAGCTAGACTTTTCAGTTCGTATAATTTTTTTGGCACATCAACTTTTTGTAATATTTTCCAGTGGTCCTTTATACTAAAACACTTCATATTATTTTTTGACATTGAGATGATCAAAGATGAAGAAGAATATGGAAGTCAGGGCATTTACGGGGCTGACGACCGTCATAGGCTGGTTTAAATGATCACTTTATACACGTGTAACATTCAGCAATTCTACCCATTATTGACAACCACACTACTCAAATTCTTGAAAGTTCTATATATTTGAAATAATTTTGAAACAATATTCTTGGATCACTCGAACTTCACTAGATACATCTATTGGTGAGATGAAAAAAAGCTTTTTATTGAGCAGAAACTCTTTTATTAGTATCTGATGATAAATATGAAAATAACTCCTGTAATTGGAGATAATCCAGATTTTGTGAACAAGTATTTGGACACACTCAAAACGTTGTAAAATATTTATATTCCTACGCATTATTTTACGTCAAGGGACTCGTTTATAAAATTAAATTAAATTACAACATTTTGAGTGTGCGAATACTTGTTCACAAATATAGGTTTTCTGAACTTTGGAGGTAATTTTTAATTTATTTTTTGGCATCTCAATATAGATGAAGTATTAATATCCATCAATTATAAACGGGAGAGTTCTGACATCTCCTACAGGTACTGTGCTCTTGGTCAGATCAAACAGACTAGATTCTTACATTTTTAACATCTTAACATAGATGAAGAAAAATATGTAAATCTGGATATATACAGGGTTTATGATCTGTCATGGTTGGTTAAGTGATCATTTTTCTTTTTTTTTGTGGAACAAATTAAATATACATGGTTAAAACTTAAAAGTTGTTTGTTTTTTATCATATAAAAAGCAGATCCACCAAGAAACGTCAGTACAAAATTTGAATCTTATTATCAAATCATGTTAGTTATCCAGAAAAAATAATTTTCTTAATTTTATTGATGATGTTTATCTCAGCCCTGATCTATTTTACCATTCGATCATCTATCATACATCGTTATGCTACACATTCATATGATAGATCGCATTACTGCATTCAGTCTACTTTCATCCTTATTTTGCCAACTCCACGCTTCACTTATTGTGTTCACCATATTGCGTTCGGCTTGGTACCGGAACCACGTTGTTTTACTGCCAGTCTACCTTTCGCTGATGTTATTTGCCATAACGGATTTATATTTGCCGACACACTTCACGTTGTATAACGTAAATGGGTTGTAACACGTGAAATCGGGTGAATTAACGAGCTTTGCACAGTGTGTGTAAGTACGGAGTAATTGGAGTATTACCAGGATAACATGTATGAGGGATGGTTCGCTGTTTCGTCTAAACTCACATAATTCACTGTTATTACAGGCGTGTTTACTTACTACGAGTACTAAATTACGTTAATTCACTCGGAGAGGTTGATTATACGGCGTGAATGGCGTATGGCGTTTACAATATATTAATATCGTGTTGTTCGTTCAATTAATGAAATAATAATTTTCATTAATGAACTAAACATCAGACTGCTTTCCTACACAGAGATGTATATATATATATATATATATATATATATATATACATAAATTTATATATATATATATAGATATATATATATATATATATATATATATATATATATATATATATATATATATATATATATATATATATATATATATATATATATATATATATATATATATATATATATATATATATATATATATATATATATATATATATATATATATATATATATATATATATATATATATACATATATGTATATACTCGTATATCCGTGAAAAAAGGTACCGGAACGTCATTCCACCGCGTTAGGGCGTTTGTCCACTACACGGAATTACACGGAATTTTACCGTCCGGCACGTTAGTTAGCTGTCCATCTTTCTTCAGATCGGAGTTCTTGATCGGTGCGTGAACACGTTACGCGTAAATTTGATCACGCTAAACTGTCGTAGTCGTTTTCATTTTTCAAAACAGAACTGCCGGACGGTGAAATCCCGTATAGTGGACAAGCGCCCTTACATGAAAAGAAGCCCTGGATATCCACAAAGTGACCGCCGAATCAATTAATTAAATTAAAACATCCTCCCCTAGTTTGTGTATAAGGGCGCAGGTAACATTTTGATTTATTTTCAGTCGCGAGAGACACTTTTACCCGTGACAGGAAATGGGAACACGAGGTGAGCTTTAGGCCAAAATGAATCAATAAGTGGAAAATCAATATGGGGCAGGGTCAAGAATGAGTCGTGTACCTCTCATGCTAATAAAAGGCGTCACAACGCTAAAACCCCAATTCGAGTGTATCCGCTCTCAAATTGTCTCCATTGCCGTTAGAAATAAGCTGTTTCTGTGTAAATATCTTGCTTAAAATATCACAATGGTAAACAAATGTTTTGAAAAAAATCCCAGTAGGTAATAGGTAATTTACAAAAAAATCCAAATCAATGAAATGTAGACTTATCTTATGCATAGTTGTGAAGAACTGTAATTGGTACTCATGATTAAATTTTTTGTATTCTGATGTAGCATATATTGTAACTATTGTTCTTCCTTCCAATAAAATAAAATAAAATAAAATGTATTAAGGTTATGGCATGCCAATGTTTTATATATATATATATATATATATATATATATATATATATATATATATATATATATATATATATATATATATATATATATATATATGTATAAATATATATATATATTGTTTATATATATATATAAATATATATATATATATATATATATATATATATATATATATATATATATATATATATATATATATATATATATATATATATATATATATATATATATATATATATATATATATATATATATATATATATATATATATATATATATATATATATATATATATATATATATATATATATATATATATATATATATATATATATATATATATATATATATATATATATATATATATATATATATATATATATATATATATATATATATATATATATATATATATATATATATATATATATATATATATATATATATATATATATATATATATATATATATATATATATATATATATATATATATATATATATATATATATATACAAACATAGAACTGAAATAATCCTCAATGCTAAATTAGAATCATTGACCTGTTTAAAATCATGCCTTTAGTGAGATAGCAATTGTTTTTTACTGGAATTTTAAACAATGAGAGGAAAACCGTTCACAAATAGGAATATGCTATAAAACTATAAATTTGAAGGCTTATTCCCTAATAAAATTATGTAAAAGGTTTTTTTAAATGTTTCAGGAGATGCCTGAATATATAGAGAATAAAAAAAATATACTGTAGGAAGATGTAAATATATATGATGTTTTATTAAGTTTAATTATTATTCTTCAAACCCTTATTCGCACCCGATGGTGCATAGGGTACTGCATCATAAAATCGCAATCTTTTCTTTATCGTCAACACTTGAAGGAAAGATGATTAGCCCTCTGCTTCAGGTACCAGTATAATTATTAGTTTGCATTAAATTTAATATAAGGTAACCGAATAAAAAATAATAATAATAATAATTACAATAATAATTATAATAATAATAATAATAATAATAATAATAACTAGATTTCAGAGTCGCTGAATAATGTAATTTTAAAAAAAGGCTTCATCAATGTTAAATGCGTCGACTACTTAGTAAGCTGTGCGAAATCATTATTGTTACACTACTTTGAACACCTGCTAGGGTGCTGGTAGCGCCAGTAAGTGGATAAATAAATAACGCGTCTCACATTCCAGTGGCGTGCATTCCATACAGGCAGAAATACAGTGCCTGCCCTACTTTACTCGGCAGTTCCTACCTCGCTTTACTGCTCATCATACTCGTATAAGATCATATCAATATTTGAAACGCTAACTTGGTGGTTTTTGTAATTTTTCGAGGGAGGCAAATCCGTCCATAGTAAATTAAATATATTTTTTTTATTACTTTAATACATAACTTGTATTTACAGTGTCAGCTCGCTAATCTGAAACGCGCTATAATCCGAACAACTGATACCAGTTTAAAAAAATCCACCTGCTGAAGCCGTGAAAGCTTTCAGCATAGCTGTCAACTGGGCTGAAGAAGTCGTCCAGAACACTGAGAAATTTATGGTTTTGAGTAGAATGCGTGATTAGCCCTTGAACACCAGTTACGTTCGTTGGTTAAAAAACAATAGATTATTTAGAGCTAAAATAAAAATATTAAATTTTCTAAATTATTAATTCGATACCTGAATAAAAATATAAAATAAAGAGAATTTTCATAAACAGAAATTTCCTTTTTATCTCTTAATTTTTCAAAACTCTCAGTTATCCGAACGATTCCCTAATCCGAACGACTCCCTAATCCTAACGATCCCTTAATCCGAACTATTCCCTAATCCGAACGATTCCCTAATCTGAAATATTTACTAATCCGCAAAAATCCTTAATCTGAAGTTTCCCTAATCCGAACGATTCCCTAATATGAACGATGGATATTCTAATGCAAACGATCCCCTTATCAGAACGATTCCCTAATCCGAACGACTTACTGCACGAATTACGTTTGGATTAGAAAACTAGCACTGTACCTTACAATTAAACAAAAAGTTAACCGAAATTGCTAGATTGTGTGAAACACAGATATTTCCATTCAAGGTTTCCAGCATTGATTTATTTTTACAACACGCAAAGTCTCTATTTTAGGAGCTTGTCTGCAGGTAGGATAGTAAGGATACGGCAGGATTATATGAAAAATACTTTTTGAAATAAACATTTCTCGAATTCACGTTCAATAAAGACGTTAAAATGCAAAAAAAAAAATTAATGACTTATATACCTGTAAATACGTTTACGGAAAAAAACTAATAATACATTTTATCACTCACAAACGTAAACAATAAATAATAAGTGTAAGACCCTCTCCAAGCACAAGAGCTTAGTCTCTTTATTGGAGAGAGCTGCGTTATTCATTTTAATATTTTTAAGTAGAAACGTCTAGAAAATAAATTAAATTATTAAAAAAACTCTTGTAACTACATTAAATAAGTGAAAATAAATTTCAATAAAATGTTCCAATTGGTAGGAATCGAAGCCGCGACGCCAGTTTTGCTGTGAAGCGTTTATCCAACTACGCCACTGCTACAGTAATTAATTTCATTTTACTAAATGATGAATAATAATAATAATAAATCCCTTACCGCACCCCAATGGTGCATAGGGCACTGCTTTATATAAACGCAGTGTTATCTCGATCGATTACACATGAAGGAAAGGTGATCAGCCCTCCACTTCAGGTACCAGTCCAGTGTAAGATTGAATAAATGTTAGAGTGAAAAAATCACTTATATTTATTAAACCCCCCTGGGAATCGAACCCGGGACCTCCAGAACGGTAGGCGAGCATGCTGACCATTACACTACGGAGGCGGACAAAATGATGAATAACAAAATAAAATTGTAACAACAACCAAAACACATTGACCCGTGAGTCAGCTCTTTCAAAAATAAATAAAATAACCGTATATTTTGTCCGCCATCATGTTGTAAGGGTTAGCATGTATAGCTACCGAGCTGGAGGTCCCGGATTCGATATTCAGGGGGGTGAAAATAAATGTTGGTGATTTTACACTCTAATATTCATTTGATATAACCCTGGACTAGTCCCTGAAGCGATCACCTTGCCTTCATAAAAGCAATGATCAAGATAACACTGCGTCAATACGATGCAGTGCCCTATGGATCATTGGGTGGGGATAAGGGTTGGAAGAAAAAGGTATTTTTATGAATAATATAGGGAATTAAGCGGTTATTAGCAAAAATATGGTAGTTTTCTTCACTTTAATATTATTTAATACTACCCTGGACTGGTATCTAAAGCGCAGGACTGATAAGTTTTGTATTCATATGATAAACGATCAAATTAATATTGTATCAATTTGATGTAGTGCCCTATGCACCAATGGGTGTGGATAAGGGTCAGCAGTAGTTAAAGTAAGGAATCGATCCTGATACCACCAGCACGGTAGCTAAATGCGCTAACCACTACTCTACGGAGCGGATAAACTTAGTATAATTAGAGACCGGAATCTTTTTAGTATTGTTACGTTTTTATGTACTTTTATATAAAGGTTGAGTCACTTCAGTTAAAAATAACGAAAAATTTACTTCAATAAACAGTTAAAAAAAAAATTTAAATCACCAATGAATGCGTATTCAACTTAGTAATTTCTCACATATTACCATACATTAAAAAAAATATAGTTTTTTTTAGTAAAATAATACAAATAATAAAATTAAAAACTTACCCAAAAATCGATCAAAACTTCTTTCTTCTTATTGGCACTTTTTTTATCGAATTGCGGTATATTAATTTATTTTTATTTTTAATTGAAGTAAAATTTAAGAACTGTTTATATCAAAAATATTTAAAAATTATAGATATTTCAATTTCGCCATAAAGTACAGGTATAATATTACAATCAAAAGTATATTATAAAAAAATAAATATTTTTTTATTTATTTTTCTGAAAAATTTGGTTTTGAATATATAAGAAATAATCTGTTGCTCAATTAGTTTAAGAAGCTAGAATCTTAAAAAAAAATACTGCGCAATTTAAATTACTTTATACAATATTATTTTTATATCGAATAGTACAAGTTTTATTAATTATATATTTTTTCTAATGCAAAATATTTTTTTCTTTGTTAGTAATATTATACCAGACTACTTCTTATGGGAAATGCTCTGAGCTCGCGATGTATTTGAAGCCTGGAATGGTTGGATGAAACAGGTCCGCTCACTGCGATGGCTCGGGCTCGAATGAATGGGTATTCTCTAGGTCCAGACATTCTCCCCTCTACTACGCTCCACCTAAGAAAAACAGGGTTGCCACCAAGAAAAATTTAGACAAAGGATTATCAACCTTAAAAATACCCGCTTAGTATTTCAAATGTAACTTTCCAAGTAGGTGTCGAGTCCGTCTAATGTAGTGTTAAGCATGCTTAACTTGTATGTTGGAGGTCGTAGGTTTGGTTCTCAATCCAATATTTATTTCATTAAGATATGATTGAATTATAAATAAAATGCTTGTTTTTTTACCACATGAGTATTATATTATTACGACTAGTTTTGGAAGCATGTCTTGCTTCTGAAACTAGTCATAACAATATATAATACGCAATTGTTAGAAAACAAGTATTTTATTTATATTTTAAAATATCACCTTGGAGTTATCACCGGTTATATAAATGATTAATAAAAGTACAGAAGTAAAATTGTATTTATTTTCATTGCGTAGTTAAATTATTTGTTGATTAAGCACAAATCGCTCACTCCTTTCAAGAACGTCATAAATAAAAAAACTTGATTTTTCAGGAGAACGTTTTTAAAGTTCAAAAATATAATAAAATGTTTTTTAAAATAAATATCAAGTCATTTACTGAACGTTTTACTGTGCAACAGATATTTTTAAGTAAAACCTAAAGGTTTTTTCCCCATTTGAAAAATATTAAGTTTATTTAAAAAATAGTTTAACAATACCTTGGCTTCAAAATGCAAAACAACACTTTCTGCCCTATAGCGGGTAAATATTAAGTTAAAAATATCCCTCTTTTGCTGGGATTTAGTACATTTTCTAGCATTCCGAAAACATGCACAACTGAAAATTGACGATTTTTGATTTATGACGTTCTTGAAAGGAGTGAGTGAAATATGTCCCTGTTCATATAGGTGAGGTACCGCGGGTTGTGTAAGTAATATTTATCATTACGTTTTGTTATTATTTACGTTTTTTACGTTTTGTACGTGACAGAAGTTTTCACTTCCGTCACATGTACATGTACATTTTTTTCTAGATTTTTTCTTAAAATTCGATTTACATAAATATTATACAAATATTGAGATGAAAAGAAAAATAAAATTCTTCAGTACAAAATATGTCTCGTAGCTTTTGCGACATCCCTGAAAGTCATGTTTTTCATGACTCAATTTGCCTGAACTGTAATATAAACAAAATGAAGAAAAAAAATTCTAACTTTGAAGATATACCTTCCTTGTGGACATCAATCATGTTGCTTACCTTAAAATACTGCGTTTTACAACAATACTCTATGGTATAGGTTGCTAAAGTTGACGACTCATCTAACAAAAAATTCCAATCTCGGGACCCACCTCTTGGTTATACCTCTTATTCAAACCCTTTTCCACACCCCAATGGTGCATAGGGCACTGCATCTTATAAACGCAGTAATATCTTCATCGTCAACACATAAAGGAAAGGTGATCAGCCTTCCACTTCGCGTGCCAGTCCAGGGTAATATTGAATAAATATTAGAATGATTATAACAGGTCTGTATTATACAGACCTGAATGATGGAAGTTTGACTTCGGAAACATGTAGTTTATAATAAACTCAAGTGGTAAAAAACAAGTGTTTTCTTTAATCATTGTAACATGTCGTACCACAAAGTTAATGCCGAAACAATAAATAAAATAAATATTAGAGTGTAAAAATCAATAATATTTACTCATTTTTGACCCCCCCCCCTAGGAATCGAACCTGGGACCTCCAGAACGATAGCCGAGAGTGCTGAAAATTACACTACAGAGGTGGACACTTGGCTATAAGTTTATTTAAATTCTTGTGAATTATAAATAGCCGAATGAAATATCAAATTTATCACCTATAGTTCGGGAAACCATTCTCTATTGTAGTCGATTACAGTGGATAAGCAAACAATGTAGATAACTTTTATTTTAAAGGTCTAGATAGGAATGATATATTTGAGCAAATGAGCATGCTATATTTTAGCAAATTTTACTTTGTAGCATGTGTGTATGTACTAGAAATAAGCATGCTCAAAAATCGACAGTCGTTCAATTTTCGGGCATGCTACTTGCATCGCGGGTGGTGTGCTTTAAGCATGCCTCGCTTATTATGAGCATGCTGGTTTCGATCAAGTTCGCACTAGGGTTTAAAATTAGCATATCCGTAATTTTACACTGTATTCATTCTAACCCTTATCCGCACCCAATGGTGCATAGGGCACTGAATCGTATTGACGCGATGTTATCTTCATCGTTTATTATACTACGGCAAGGTGATCACTCCTGCGCTTCAGGGATATTAAATAAATATAAAGAGTGATATTAAATAAATATCAGAGTGTAAAATCACTAATATTTATTCTCACTCTCCCCTGGGAATCGAGCCCGGGACCTCCAGCAAGGTAGCTAAACACGCTGACAATTACACCACGGAGGCAGACTATTTCACACTCTAGTATTTATTCGATATTACCCTGGACTGGTCCCTAAAGCACAAGAGTTATCACCTTGCCCTCATGTAAGTAACGATCAAAATAACACTGCGTTTACATGATGCAGTGCCCTATGCACCATCGGGTGCAGATAATGGTTAGATGAAAAGCATGCTTATTATGTGTACCTTTAATAATTTTGGAATTTTTTACCGGTTGCTCTTTATGTACTAGTTATTATGTTTTGAAAGTAACATGGTTACAACCCTGTTTTCGCTAAGGGCGGCTTTTAAAAGGGGTGTGGCTTGCGTTTACTCCTAGGAACCTCTACGCCACTCACTACGCACAAGGCCCTACGACTCTTGAGGGGAGATTACAAAATAATATACATGGTTTCCCAACAATGTAAATAAATACATACTTGCGGGAAATAAATATCATTCGCTATTTTGTATATTAAAAGTTGTTAATTTTGTGGTATGGTAATATAACACTCTCCTTATCGTTCATCGTTCACTTTGTGTAATACCACTTTTATAAACATTTATTCGTGTCTACCGGTTTCGGAATAATCATGCCATCATCATTCATTCATTCGAAACCTTATCCGCACCATAATGGTGCATAGGGCACTGCATCATATAAACGCAGTGTTATCTTGATCGTTAACATACGAAGGAAAGGTGATCAGCCCTCCGCTTCAGGTACTAGTCCAGGGTAATATTGAATAAATATAAGAGTGAAAAAATCATTTATATTTATTAGACCCCCCTCTGGGAATCGAACCCGGGACCTCCAGAACGGTAGCCGAGCGCGCTGACCATTACACTACGGAGGCGGACATGCCATCATTAAAATAAAATTACACAATACATGGAATGTTCTCCCAACCGCATTCTTCAGTATCAAAATACAGAAGCATCTAGGCTTCCTGACAGATCTCTCTTGCAAATCACTAGATATAAATAAATATCGCCAGATATTATCGGAAATACTTTATTTTTCAATCCTACACAATGGAATGTTCTCCAAATCGCATTCCCGGATCTGATACAGAAGCACCTAGGCTTTTTGACAGATCTCTCTTGCAAAGCAATTTTATTTTATGAATTAAGTTGTGAACATTATTTAAAAATGTGAATCAAAATTATATCCCGATTTAATTATGAATTTCTATTTAATAGCTTTCAATGTCCATGTCACTGCCAATCTAAATAAATAAAAAAATGTTAAAACACCATTTTGTTTCTAGAAATTGCCCAGTATAAACAGTAAAAGTAATTGGTAATAGGTTGTGTTAGTCAGCTAGAGATCCAATTGCAATTCGATTCAAAATTAATTAATTAATATAAACCAACTTTTGGAATTTATTAATGTAAACACCACTAGTTTCGAGAACTACAGATGTACTCATCAACATGTTAAAATACAATCTATTTTTTTTAATTTTCGCTAGTTTTTCATATTTGTACTTTCACATGTCGGTGAAAACATTTGTAGTTATCTAAACTAGTAATGTCTATATTAATAAACTCAAAAAGTGATTTTATACAAGTGTTTTATTTTTATATTTAGATAATCATGTTTTTTCACAAAGTTAATGCCAAATCAATAAATTGATAAATGAACATTATTACAAATTATTATTTAAAATGAAAAAGTTTTAAATAAATAAAAAATCAATATTTTGGCAAGCAATCAATAAATTATACATATTATTCTCATCACCCTTAACTTTACCCTCAATGTATAAAGTTGTAACGTCTTGAATAAATTTACATTTCAAGTTCTGACGGAAAGTCAACACGTGTTTCATTTAAAATCAAAACTTTTTTTTTATTTTTAAACATAATTTACAGTTTTCAATTGAAAATAACATGCCTTATCAATTCAATACGTAAAGGGTTAAAGAAATAAAAAATAAAAGTATCATTTACAATATAGTTTATTCATAAATATTTAATGCAATAACAATATTACAATATTATAGGAACATTCAATTTTACATTATAAAATTTCATTACATTAATAAATAAAATTATATCTAGATTTATTTTACACCATTTATCGTCCTCAAATCGAATCAAAGTAATGAAAGTTTTATTACAATTGAAATAAATTAAATTGTTTATATAATTTATTTGGAAATTGTAAAATGGGGAAAAAATATTACAGTGAGAGGTTTGAAAGAAATTAATGATAGTAGAGTAGGTGGAATTGATAGTGATAAATGAATAGAAGAGAGGAAAGAAATATTTTGGAAAAATAGACATGGAATAGGGAAATTTATGGGGAAAGGAAAAATAGCAGGAAATATGGGAAAGGAATATTAATAAGATTTTTACGTGATCTTTCAGGATTTCGACCTACGAAGGTGAGTTATGGATTTATTAATAAAATTAGGTAAAAGGGAAATGAATTTACAAGAAATGGTAAGAACTAAAAAAATTGTTGAAGAAAGAAGATGATTCGATTCAAGGACGGCCCTTATAAGTAAGCACAAATTAATATGTAAGAATCGATTCCGTACATTGTCGCATATAACTTTTCCATTTGTGAGAAATCAATCATGTGACCCAAGGAATTTATTTTCTTCACTTTAATTTACTTAAATAAACACCTTTTTCATATAAATGAAAAATTCTGATCTTGAAATGAAATCTTTCAATGAGTAAAGTAGGCAATATTAAAGTATTATATTCCAAAATAACTTAAAGTTCTTCACAGCATGAAAATACGTAAGCTTCAACATCTAAGTCATAATATTAAAATACCGAAAAATTACTCATAATGTGAAAACACAAAAAGAAAATAGGTCGTGTTATGAAAATACTAAAAGAAAATGGGTCATATTATGATAATACCAAAAAAAATGGGTCATATTATGAAAAGAGCTAAAAAATGGATGTAATTTTGAAAAGACCAGAATATAAAATCAACTAACTAGTCATCCAGTGGGAAATCAAGGGAATGATTATTTATTCATGACCGCGAAACCTAAAAGACTGGTGGAGAACAAGATGACAGTCGACGTAATAACATCTAACCTCCGATAGATGGCACTAGGAGTTGTGAATTGGATAGACGATTATTTAAGAATCAAAGTGAAGAAATTACTTGTTCATTTTTAAATTTTTGAAGACATCTCGGATTTGCACTTGTCTCCATAAAGAAAACCGCATTGGTTTTTGCAACACAGATTTTCGCATCCGGATCCAACTTTGTATGGGTGCCTTCCTCTGTAGTTTCCACTGCAAAAAAAAATAAACAAATAAATTAATGTAGAAATAAATGAACAGATTATTTGCAACATTTGAGCGTGTCCAAATACTTCCTCACAAAGCTGGGTTTTCTCCACTTAAGGACAATTATTATTTATCATTTTTTATGACAAATATTTTGACATCATCAAAATGCAAGGCAAAAATATGTATTTTATACTCTAATTTATATTTAATATTTTCCTTGACTGGTTGGTCCCTGAAACGCAAGAGTGGTTACCTTCATGTAAGTAACGATCAAGATAACAATGTGTCAATACAATGCAGTGCCCTATGCACCATTGGTTGCGGATAATACTGAGAAGCAGATTTGTGTCAAGTGTCGAGAGCGATGAATAAGTGTTCTTTAAAATTCTAATGTGATTTTCAGTCAAACATTTATCTTAACACAATTTTCTTAAGAGAATATACCATATGTATGTATATGTATGTATATATTAATAAATATTTTAATTTTAAAAACTGGCAACTGCTTATATACTCTTGAAAGTTGAAAATCTATCTAATATGAATATACGTGTATTATCATTTAAATGTGGTTTTTCTTACCTTGGTCCATAGTTACAGACAACGTATCTATAAGTATATCCATTGGTTCCTTTGAAAACGCTCATTCCACATCCAATCCACATCGTGTTAGCCCAAATCATCTGCAAAAAATGTGCATGTATCAATATTTCACACAGTATTTATAAATTCATCTAAAAATAAAACAATGCATCACAGGCTAAACCTATTTTCGTATCATCAATTTGTTATTTATGTTTTTTTTAATGTTTCAGTATTATCTACTCTCTGATTGCAAACAGCTATATATGGTATCAAACGTTTTGATCAATATCACTAGTCTGTTTTCGGTTGCTCAGAAGATATTGCTTTTTAGCAATGAGCCCGCCAATGTACTTTTTTTTCTATACATGAAGTTTAAATAAATAAATTTAGAGTATAATACCTGCGTGTAGTGTCCAGTACCCTTGAGAATTGTGGGTCCGTAAGTATATAGCTTGTATTCGTCAAACCATAGGTACATGGATCTAGCTGGACCAAAGGAGGCACCAGTCCCGTAAGCGATATTTTCTCCTACAGCTGGGAAGCGAGCTGGAAGAGAAACAAAAAATAAATAAAATAAAATAACAAATATCGTAGTCGTACAGGAGAAAGTGACCAACTAATACAACGTAAAATGTTCAGGAGGGCCATTTAAGTCACTTTTGCTTGGCAATAAAATAAACATCAATGCAGTTAGCATTTTTAACAAGTCAATATTTATACTTCCAAGTTTAAAATTGCTTCGGGATTTTTTCAGGGCAATATTAAGCTATTAAGATATCAAATAGTCAATGATCACGTTTTTGTACAAAATGCACTTGGTCACTTTCTCCTGTATAACTACGACATATTGTTTTATCCACAAATATTTATTAAACCGGTAATCGAGTTTCATCATTACTGACATCATCAAACTGGCGGGGGGCTAGACAAAATTTTATGTTGATTTTTTTTATTAAACAATTGTTATAAAGCACTTATTGAACTTTATTTCATTAATCGCGACTTGTTTTGAAAACTATCAAATGTTTTCATCTACAGATAAAATTTGGTTTATTACAAGAGTTTATATTTGATTTTGAAATAATCAACATGTCATTCCACAAAGTTAATCCCGAATCAATAAATAATAAACTCTGTTTTTGTTATGTACACAACAAGGCAGGGGTTGAAAACCATGATTTCATATATTTTTCTGACAAAACGAATTTAAATTTAATGAATTAAAATAGTGCATTGTAATAATAATTACATATAAAATCTGGTAATTCGCTTGTTGCAAGTTTTAAGCATGATTTTATTTAATTTTATTTTGAAAATGGATTATTGTATGTAAATTTAAATAATATATGGGTGAATCTGAAACCTTTGGAATTGCTTTTGTTTACGTTTGTTTGGAATCACGTTGTTTACCCCACACTTCGCCTCTTCCACATTCATGCAGATACACATGCCCGACAATTATTCCGACTATTATACCTGATAACGACCAACTATTTGAAACAATTGATCATGCCAAGTTTTCCTCGGTCTTCCTCTTCCTTTATTACCAACCACATTCGCCTCATAAATTTGTTTTACTATTCTTTCATCTCTTGTTCAACTCACATGCTCAAACTATCTCAACACACCTTTCTTAATTTTATCAATGATGTTTTTCTAAGCCTTGCATTCATTCCTTATATCACTCTTTTTAGCGTTTTATTATATATTGTATACTCACGATCACCGTGTTCTGGATTGTGTTTTAAAACCATACCGTCGGCCCACTTCTGCGCTATCACTGCCAGTCCGTCGTCCCAGGACTAAAAAAAAAACAAAATATATTAATTATTCAATTCAATTCAATTCAATTTATTTATTTCAATTAATATAAACATTACAAAATATACATTAAAATAAAATATCTGCAAGAACTATTGCTAAAGGTGTAGAAGAATCCCGTATCGGAAAACTCCTTCAGACACATGTAACAGATCAATATCCGATGAGATATTGTTTAACATAGCGGTAGCTCTTCCTACAGGCATAACCATCGGCAGGTTGGTCCTGTGTATAGGAATGTGAAACAATCTATGTCGACGCTGTCCTAGGTAACTATCGGGAACATACAGACCAATGTTCCGGATAATTTCAGGATTATCGATCATACCGCGCAACAATCAATAAAAATGCGTAATCAAATACACATTCCTTCTAGTCTACAAGCTATTGTAGCCAAGCATACCCTGGAGAAACTCGGTCGGGTAGAGCCAAGGATAATAGCCGTACTCTCTCATGTAGAGATACCTCAGAAACTTCTTTTGGACTTTTTCTACCATAAGAGAGTCCTTAAGCTCGTGTGGCCCCCAAATCATCGAGTCTACTTCGCACCAAGGAGTTATAAAGAGTTATCATTTTCAATGATGTCATCACAAAGACAACTAAGTTTTGGAGAAAATACTATGTAAGTCTATGTTGTTTGAAATTCTCCGTTCTATCCACGATTGAACACACACGTACAAACTTTCAAACGAAAGCTTTAAAAATTACCAATTTCTGCATGTCGGAAGCCTTGGGTTGATTGGGAAGGCTTCCATTTGCAACCTGCTTTCTCATGTCATTATGCGTATCAACGATCAATCGCTTATCATCGCATGACAGACCACTTTCTGTAAAAAAATATCAAATTTATTTTTATTCAATAAAACAACTTTTATATTATTTTTCGACATCTCATCAAAGATGAAGAAGAATATGGAAGTCTGGGCATTTACGGGGCTGACGACCGTCATAGGCTGGTTTGAGTGATCACTTTACACACGTGTAACATTCACCAATTCTACCCATTATTGACAACCACACTACTCAAATTCTTGGAAGTTCTATATATATGAACCAAATTTGAAAAATTATTCTTGAATCACTAGATCTTCTTTTGAGAGATGAAAAGAAGCTTTTTATATTCTTCTTCATCTTTGATGAGATGTCAAAAAATAATATGAAAATAACTCCTGTAATTGGAGATAATCCAGATTTTGTGAAAAGTATTTAGACACTCTCAAAATGTTGTAAAACAACTTTGTTTTTAACCCCCTTTTTACCAGTACATTTTTTTATCCATTGAGTACATGTTCGACCCTGATGATGACAAGGTTCTTGTCGAAACCGGTTTGAGAAATAAAAATATCAATAAAAAGTGATTAAAAAAGTTTATACAATGTGCCACAAAGTAACTGCGAAAAACATTCAAAATTCTACTCTATTCTAACCCATATCCGCACCCAATGGTGCATAGGGCACTGCATCTTATCGACGCTTTTCTATATTGATTATTAATTGCATGGAGGTAAGGTGATTTATCCTGCGCTTCTTGTACCAGTCCAGGGTAGTGATGTTAATTAAATATGAGAGTGAAAATCATTCTCATATTTATATTTATATATATATATATATATATATATATATATATATATATATATATATATATATATATATATATATATATATATATATATATATATATATATATATATATATACTTTATTCGTTATATTATTTATAAATATTATTCTTCTCCATTTATTATTATTATTATCATTAATTACTTTGGGATATAAAAACTGTTTTAAGGTTCTTTGTTTATTTTTTTTATTTAAAAGAGAATTAATTAATTCTACATTATAGCCATTATTTAACGCAATTTGTTTAATCGTATTAAGCTCGGTGTCAAAGTTAGATTTGGATAACGGGACATTCACTAAGCGATGTATCATCGAGTGGAAAGCGGAATGTTTGTGGGAAATTGGATGATTGGAAATATTATTAATGACCGTGTCTGTATAAGTCACGGTGAGGAAATATATATATATATATATATATATATATATATATGTACGGTAGACAAAAAACCTTACCACTACACTATAGAAGCGGACATACAATAATAATGAATAAAATAACGATACTTAATAATTTTTGTATTTATTTTTTTTCGTCCAATATTCAATTTCAGGCGTTTAGTCCAGCGAATTATTTTTAAAAAAAGACTGATAATGTTTACTTAATAATACGTATTTTATTTCAACCCCAACCCTCGAAATAAATTAAACCTATGCACAGTAGACATTTTAAATATTTTAAAATTTTGCGGTGTTTTCCTGTCTAGTTAAAACAAGGCAGGAAATGAAAATGAATTTCGTGTTTTTTTAAACATTTATATGAATTTTCATAACATACATGTAATCTTTGATATTTGCCCAATCAAAGTAATAAAAAACCGGGAAATCAATTTATTTTATTGCACCGCGACTTTGATAAATTGAACAAAAATCACAAATTGTTTTTCTACCGTTAAACAGAATTTGCAAACAAGTAAACAATATATAAAATAATTACGTGATATTGTTAAATTTATGGGCTCACGATTATTTTATAATCAATTGCAATCAAATAATCTGGCATGAAAATGATTTTTTTTTTAAATTAAAAAACTAACTAACTAACTAACTAACTAACCATCACGCCGCTTCCCCGCAGGGGTAGGCAGAGAGAATAGAACGCCACACCACTCTGTCTTTGCAAACATTCTTCGCCTCTTCCACGTTCATGCATCTCCTCATACATACCCGCCGATTATTACGACTCCTAACCTGACCACTTTCAAGTATTTGGCATACTCAGGTATGCCAAATACTTGAAATATTTGTGTAAATAATAAAAACACAAATATTTCTCTTTTTTTAATATTTTTGAACATGGCACGAAATGCCATGAAAAACATGGCACGATCAGTCGTGCCATGTTCAAAAATATTAAAAAAAGAGAAATATTTGTGTTTTTATTATTTACACAAATATTTCAAGTTCATACTATGTCTGTGAGCCTAAGCGGTTCATTATTAGAAATAGGTATCAAATTGTGGTATAGTGGATTCGAACCGAGAAACTCTGACTTAAGAGTCCGCGACACTAACCATGGGACCACAACCCGACACATATTAATATACATTTTTATTAGATTTATAATATCCACTGACACTTCGTGATGGAATTGCATTTTTAATATATTATTAGATTAAAACCAATATTTTTAGCTTTTCTACTTTATTTTTATTTGACCAGCGACCGGGTTTTAATCTAATAATATATACATTTTTATTACAAAACTGATATATTTTATCTTTTTCGTACTTGTCAAATATTTTATTCTAAAACTTTTAGAAAATTTATAATAATTACTCTCACATATCACAAGAGAAAACCTCCCAGCAAAACACACAAGTCACAATTAACACACTTTATGAAAACGTTTCACAATGCTTGTCGGCTGTGGGTATGCAATGGTTTATCAGCTGTCAACAAGCACGCTGTCCGCCATGAGCAGTGTTTAGTATTTCATGTATTACTGTTAACGTTTTATTAGAATTTCAAAGCGATCGTTGAATAACTTTAGGAGATTTGAGATATTGAATAAACTAATATAATATTAAAATGTATGTAATAGATTGGTAAGAACACCCCCGTATCGGAAGGCAACGTTGTGTCAAAAATTCAAAGCAATCGGTGAATATCTTTAAGCAAAGATTTTGAGCAAACGTACATTTACTTTTTTACACAACATTTTGAGTGTGCTGAAATACTTGTTCCCAAATCTGGGTTTCTCCAACTGGCGTTATTTTACATTTTTAGCATCTGAACATAGATGAAGAAGAATATTAAATTCTGGGTGACAGGGCTTACAACCTGTCATAGGCTGATTAAGTGATCAATTTACGAGCCTATGCAGGTCATAAGCTTTGTAAATACCCAGACTTCCATATTCTTTTTCATCTATATTAAGATGTCAAAAAAAATGTAATAATAACTCCGAAGTGTAAAATACAAAGATTTGTAAAAGAGTATTAAACATATTTTAGCCCCGTAAATTCCCAGACTTCCATATTCTTCTTCATCTTTGATGAGATGTCAAAAAATGATATGAAAAATAACTCCTATAATTTGAGATAATCCAGATTTGTTAACAAGTATTTGGACACACTCAAAATGTCGTAAAGTATTCTCAGAAGACACACTCAAAACGCTGTGAACTTTTTTTTTTATATTGATGATTTATTTTTATTAAATTTGCTTAAGTGCAAGTTTTTTTTTTAAAAGATGTAACCGTGCCTTTTAATCAGATAAGTACATGCGAACTCATTCCAATTTACGTGGAAAATACTTTTACTATGGTTATTAATAGGAATTGAGATAATAAATTGTCTGCGAGAAGGTTATTTTTGGGTTTATCGATAGTTAATCCTGTAAAAAATTGAATATCAAGATCCTACTGATTTATTGCAAATCATAAAGAATAAATCATTTTCTTATAAAGCTCTCATTTGCTTTCAGACAATTACTTTTATGTAGACTTTCTCTGACTTTGTGAGGAATTTTACAAACTTTTCTGTGAATTTCAACATGTAAACAAAATCATATCGCTCACTCCTTTCAAGAACGTCATACATCAAAAAACTTGATTTTTCAGAACGTTTTTAAAGTTTAAAAATATAACACAATGTATTAAAAATAAATATCAAGCCACTTAATGAACTATTTACTGTGCAACACATCTTTTTAGGTAAAACCTGAAGGTTTTTTCTCCATTTGAAAAATATTTAGTTTATTTAAAAAACAAATTTCTCTCTTCAAAATGAAAAAACGAAATTTTCTACCCCGTAGCGGGTAAATATCAAATTAAAAATATGCTTTTTTGCTGGGATATAGTACATTTTCTGGGCATTCCGAAAACATGCAAAACTGAAAATTGACGATTTTTGATTTATGACGTTCTTGAAAGGAGTGAGCGATATCTGATATCTATAAATATCACTTCATATTAGAATCGTAAACCGATTTTATTTTTATTTTGTGTGTTGATAATTGTATACCAGGGAATTTCACTGTATAAAAACAATTGTAATATTTGTTTTTCGTTTTTACGTTTTCGTATTTACGTTTCGAATGAGATTGTGTTTATTTCATTCGTAGCAAGCAAGATGCATATCTTGAGGTAACGTGAGAAACATATAGCTTTTTAAAGTGTGTTTTTATTAAAATTTAAATTTAAAAGCACGTTAATTTTTTTTTTCATTCAAAGGTATATTTTTCAAATTATTAACTCTCTTAGAATCTCTTGTTCGTCTTCATAGTGTAATGGTCAGCACGCTCGACTACATGGAATGTGCCTAACATACGCATATTATATATTTGAGGAAAACTTTAATAAAAATATACATGTGCACTTAGTAAGCATTTTTCGACAAATTGTACTTACTGACTTAAAGTTTGATGAAATGTACTTATATATTTGTCAAATAAGTTTGATTAAATGTACTTATATATGTACCTAATAAGTTTGATGAAATGAACTTATATATTTGCCAATAAGTTTGATGAAATGTTTTTATATATTTCCTAAATAAGTTTGATGAAATGTAGAACTTATATATTTGCCAACATAGTTTGATGAAATGTACTTATATATCTGCCAAATTAGTTTGATGAAATGTACTTACTCAGTAAAGTTTGCGCCTGAATCGCCCCCAGCATACACACCACTATCAAAGCTCCATAAAAGGACTTCATGTTGAAATAATACTTTTCGCTAAATTAAACCGACTTGGTTGTAGTCAGAAATGTAACTGATGGATATGATTGGAAATTTTACCATATTTATACTACCGGCAAAATAATATTATTCAATAGATAAAATACAGAATGCAATATTGCTCAACAAGTACTATATGTACATACGTCAGCACGTACATAAACACAAGTGGAAATTTATTACGAAGGGCATACCATATTGACAAGGGATTAAATTAGGTTGTATACATGCATAATATTATAGATCATTGTTCTTTAAAAAATCGTTTGTTCGGCAAGGGCACATGTAATCTGTTTTTGATAATAGGTTTAACCAAGTGTTACCACTGAAAATATATTTTACATTTTTTTTAATATACAAATGTATTATACATTATATAAGATTTTGTTAGAGAAAATTGATATTTTTATTTAAATAATTTAAAATATTCTGAAAATATGTTTTACATTTTTTTTAATATACCCGTGTATTATACATTATATAAGATTTTGTGAGAGAAAATTTATATTTTTATTTAAATAATTTAAAATTTACTGAAAAAATATTTTGCATTTTTTTAATGTACCCGTGGATTATACATTATATAAGATTTTTTTAGAAAAAATTGATACTTTTATCTAAAAAATTTAAAATATACTGAACATATATTTTATATTTTTTTTATATACTCGTGTATTATACATTATATAAGATTTTGTTACAGAAAATTGATACTTTTATTTAAATAATTTAAAATGTACTGAAAAAATATTTTGCAATTTTTTTTAATTTACCCTTGGATTATACATTATATAAGATTTTTTAGAGAAAATCGATAATTTTATTTAAATAATTTAAAATATACTGAAAATATATTTTACAATTTTTTTAAATTATACATTATATAAAAAAATTTTAGAGAAAATTGATACTTTTATTTAAATATACTGAAAATACGTTTTAGGTTTTTTTAATATACCTGTGGATTACACATAATTTAAGATTTTGTGAGAGAAAATCGATACTTTTATTTAAATAATTTAAAATATACTGAAAATATATTTTACATTTTTTTTAATATACCCGTGGATTATACATATAAGATTTTTATTAAAAATTATATAATATAAGAATCAGGAAATAAAGCTTATTGATTTTTTGATTAAGTTTTACTTGGTAAATACCACTATTTCTTAAAATCATTATTAGAAGCATTCAGCATCATTTTCAAACACCGTATGCTCTAAAGACTTCCATATTTTTCATCATCTATGTTGAGATGTCAAAAATGGTGGTGTAATAGTTAGCGTGTTTAGCTACCGTGCTAGAGGTTCCAGGTTCGATTCGAGGGGGGGCTAAAAATAAATATTAGTGATTTTACACTATAATATTTATTTCATATTACACTGGACTGGTCCCTGAAGCGTAGGAGTAATCACCTTGCCGCATGTGAGTATCGATCAAGATTACTCTGCGTCCATACGATGCAGTGCCCTCTGCACCATTGGGTGCGGATAAGAGTTAGAAGAAGTCAATTTGTAGTAACATCAATTTTTTTATTTAAGATTTACTCGGTAAATACCACTATTTCTTAAAATCTATCGTGACATATGTTTCGATCTATTCCGCATCATTTTCAAACATCGTGTACGGTGATACGACGTTTGAAAATGATACGGAATGCATCGAAACACGTGTCACAATAGATTTTAATAAATAGTTGTATTAACAAAGTAAAACTTTAATTAAAACTGAGTATCCTTCTAAAATCTTAATATTACCATAACATTACTTCGATAAATCGATATAACATTTATAATACCGCCTGCGGTGTATTATCGTGTTTCCCTTTTTATTATTTCAACGTAAAGTACGTAGCAACCTCGTAAAGTGAACACGTAGAAAACCGTAAGCGAAGTTAGCGTAACAACCATATTGTAACTTAGATAAATTTGCTTTTATGAGCTTTCATAAAAGCAGCGGGTGTAAATGGCGTGGAAAAAATAAACATTTCCTTCCTAACTAACGACTCCATACATTGTTATTGACGCTACTTAAATGAAAATTACTAGGCTTAATTTTATTTTTTTGTATTAAATAAAATAAATATCAGTATTTGATTTACAACATTTTGAGTGTGTCCAAATACTTGACAAAGAAATCTCGGTTTCTACTCTTAGGATTTTTTTTATTTAAATGTAGTTTGGTTGTCAATCTTGGGTAGAATGGTGAATGTTATACTTTACCAGCATATGACATATCGCTCACTTCTTTCAACAACGTCATATATCAAAAACTTAATTTTTCAGGAGATCGTTTTTAAGGTTTAAAAATATAATAAAGTGTTTTAAAAATAAATATCAAGCCACTAATTGAACTTTTTACTGTGCAACAGATCTTTTTAGGCAACACCTGAATGTTTTTTCTCCATTGGACGCCTTACAAAAATATGTGAGCAGGTATTTACACTGACGTAGTACTGATGTAGTACTAAAATGAATATAACGTTTTTATAAAATACAATATAACGTTCAATTCATTTCGTGTAACTTCCGATTTGCTTTATTAAACTGTATTTGATTTGCAAGGCTTCTAATTTGGTTTAAAAACGTCCGATTTTAAGTGGAAAACCTGGAATATATCTGTTACGTAACATGGGAATTTATGAATTAATGTTTAAATCAAACAGATCTTTTGAGTCTACTAAGTTGTATTTTATTAAAAACACATAGAAACTAATATTGTGACAATTGTTGACTGTGTTTGATTTAAAAATTAATTCATAAATTAAAATGGAGTTTACACAAATTTTAGTTTCTACAAATTATACGCCAAATTTCGTCCGCCTCCGTAGTGTAATGGTCAGCAAGCTCGGCTACCGTTCTGGAGGTCCCGGGTTCGATTCCCAAGGGGGGTAAAATAAATAGAAGTGATTTTTTCACTGTCATATTTATTCAATATTATCCTGGACTGGTACCTGAAGCGGAGGGCTGATCACCTTTCCTTCATGTATAAACGATCAAGATAACACTGCGTTTATATGACGCAGTGCCCTATGCACCATTGGGGTGCGGATAAGGGTTTTATTATTATTATTTAATAAACGCCAAATCAAAAAATAACATTGGAATTTTTCCTATTAATTCGTAAAAAAATCGATAACCTCATCTAACCGGTTAGATCGACGAAAATAATATTGAAGGACAGGATTTGTTTGCATTTGAAGTAAACAAACTATTTTTTATTTGTGTGCTTCACCGGGAAGCCCTAATTGGGAACAACTGATCAAACAAGTGTTAGTTTACAATGGGTAGTTACATTTTACGTACCTAATTACGAGTCGGAACTAAATTCCATCACCCGCACGTACTCCAAGAAGAACAAACTAATTTATCAAATGATAAACATATCGCTCACTCCTTTCAAGAACGTCATAAAACAAAAATCGTCAATTTTCAGTTGTGCATATTTTTGGAATGCCCAGAAAATGTACTATATCCCAGTGAAAGAGGCATATTTTTAACTTAATATTTACCCGCTACAGGGCAAAAAGTGTTGGTTTTGTATTTTGCAGAAAAGGTATTGTTTAATTCTTCATTTAAATATACATAATATTTTTCAAATGGAGAAAAAACCTTCAGGTTTTACCTAAAAAGATCTGTTGCACAGTAAAAAGTTCAATAAGTGGCTTGATATTTATTTTTAATATATTTTATTATATTCTTAAACTTTAAAAACGTTCTCATGAAAAATCAAGTTTTTTGAGTTATGACGTTCTTGAAAGGAGTGAGAGATATATGATGGAAATCTAATCGTCTCAGGACTATTATTTTTTGATATCTAATCAAAGATGAAGAAGAATATGGAAGTCTGGGCATGTACGGGGCTGACGACTGATCACTTAAACCAGCCTATGACGATAAATGCACCGTAAATGTACAGACTTCCATATTCTTCTTCATCTATGATGAGATGTCAAAAAATAAAATGAAAATAACTTTAATTGGAGATAATCCAGATTTTGTGAACAAGTATTTGGACACACTCAAAATGTTGTATCTCAGGACTATTTACGTATATAGTAATACCGGTGGCAATTCATATCCAAGTGAAATATGTCTGAAATATTATATGTATATATATATATGTCCGCCTCCGTAGTGTAATGGTCAGCACGCTCGGCTGCCGTTCTGGAGGTCCCGGGTTCGATTCCCAAGGGGGGTAAAATAAATATAAGTGATTTTTTCACTGTCATATTTATTCAATATTACCCTGGACTGGTACCTGAAGCGGAGGACTGATCACCTTTCCTTCATGTGTAAACGATCAAGATAACACTGCGTTTATATGACGCAGTGCCCTATGCACCATTGGGGTGCGGATAAGGGTTTTATTATTATTATTATATATATATATATATATATATATATATATATATATATATATATATATATATATATATATAACTATATATATATATATATATATATATATATATATATATATATATATATATGTATATATATATATATATATATATATATATATATATATATATGTATATATATATATATATATATATATATATATATATATATATATATATATATATATATATATATATATATATATATATATATATATATATATATATATATAACACTGCGTTTATATGACGCAGTGCCCTATGCACCATTGGGGTGCGGATAAGGGTTTTATTATTATTATTATATATATATATATATATATATATATATATATATATATATATATATAACTATATATATATATATATATATATATATATATATATATATATATATATATATATATATATATATATATATATATATATATATATATATATATATATATATATAATTAACTAACTAACCATCACGTCGCTTTTCCGCAGAGGTAGGCAATAGAGAAGTTGGTAGAGAACGGTACACGAATCGCCTTTGCAAACAATCTTTGGCCCTTCCACTTCCATGCATATCTTCATATGTACCCGCCGATTACTCCGACTTGGCATTTTCAAAACATAAGTTTTTTTAAATAGTAAAATACACATCATTTGACTGTTACTGATAATATTGTTAAATTACATGATTAATTTTGTAAAATCGTTAAAGTAAATCCGTAAGTTTTTTTGTATTATTCATGTATATTTAAATGTTCAGATGTATGTACTCGTATGTATTTTAATCCGCATTCGTAATGCACTGATTACTTTAACTATATCGCTCACTCCTTTCAACAACGTCATATATCAAAAATTGACAATTTTCAGTTGTGCATGTTTTCGGAATGCCTAGAAAATGTACTATACCCAAGCAAAAGCGGCATATTTTTAATTTAATATTTACCCGCTACAGGGCAGAAAGTATTGTTTTAGCATTTTGAGGAAAAGGTATTGTTAAATTATTTTTTGAATATCCTATATATTTTTCAAATGGAGATAAAACATTCAGGTTTCACCTAAAAAGATGTGTTGCACAGTAAAAAGTTGAATAAGTTGCTTGATATTTATTTTTAATACATTTTATTATATTTTTAAACTTTTAAAACGATCTCCTGAAAAATCAAGTTTATTAATATATAATCTTGTTGAAAGGAGTGAGCGGAGTGAGTTACGCCATTAGATTTTTTGCAGCTGGAGTTAGCGAATTTTGAAATGGGTAAAACCATTTAGACAGAAGTAGCATTTTATATCAAATTGTAAATATCAAATTGTAAATTACACGTG
This sequence comes from Brachycentrus maculatus, assembly GCF_059751285.1. Classification (NCBI taxonomy): domain Eukaryota; kingdom Metazoa; phylum Arthropoda; class Insecta; order Trichoptera; family Brachycentridae; genus Brachycentrus; species Brachycentrus maculatus. The sequence continues at coordinate 1,242,281 of NW_028280769.1, forward strand.
TATAAAACTTCATCTTTTTGTTTATGTACGTACCATATATCTGCACTTAAATGTGTGATGCCTCAAACATTTCACTAGCATTGAAATTCGCGTAGATGCAATAATTTTGAACCCACGCTTTCGCCCAAAGATAAGAACAGCGTGATCGATCGTCATCCATCAAGAGCAATGTCATAACCCGAAATAAAACAATGAAACTTGGATTTACGATTGGTCCCAGGCGTCAAGGGATCGTTCGCGGAAAAGTTATTTAACGAGCGGAATAATTTCTGGAGGAAGGCATTCCTGGAAGTCTAGAAATAGCCGAACAGAACAATTCATTAATGAGTGTGCACTGGTCGCAAAATGTGATTCGGAGGGCGTTTTATTACTTCCATTCTTCAAAATATCGTAAAAATACAAATTTAAAAAATGCTATCTTGCAAATGATACTTTTTAAACTTCAATAGAAATGTTTGAACACCTACAGATATCGCTCACTCCTTTCAAGACCGTCATAAATCAAATAGCTTGATTTTTCAAGAGAACGTTTTTAAACTTTAAAAATATAATACATACAATGTATAAAAAATAAATATCAAGCTACTTATTGAACTTTTTACTGTGCAACAGATCTTTTTAGGTAAAACCTGAAGGTTTTTTCTCCTTTTGAACAGTATTTAGTTTTTTTTTAATATTAAACCATATCTTTTCTTCAAAATGCAAAAACAACACTTTCTGCCCTGTAGCCGGTAAATATTAAGTTAAAAATATGCCTCTTTTGCTGGGATATAGTACATTTTCTGGGCATTTCGAAAACATGCACAACTGAAAATAGACGATTTTTGATTTATGACGTTCTCGAAAGGAGTGAGCGATATGTAAACAATAGAAGCCATTTATAACGCGTCTTTTATAATACACATTTGTATATTTTAAGGCCCAATATACGTTAAATTGCAACTTAATTTTCTCTAAAAACAGGTAACATGAATTTTAATATTGTTTTTTTCAATTTCAGCATGGACGAAAATGGATATGGAAGTGTGGGCATTTACAGGGCTTACGACCATCATAGGCTGGTTTAAGTGATCACTTTACACACGTGTAACATTCACCAAATTCCATAATAATCCAGGATTCGGACCTCACATACAAATGAAAGAGTTTCTACTCAATAAAAAAAACTTCTTTATCTCACCAATAGATGTCTCTAGTGAAATTCTAGTGATTCAAAACACTTTGTTTCGAAATTTATCCATATACTTTTTTAGAAGTTTCAACAATTTGAGTAATGTAGTTGTCAATCATGGGTAGAATTGGTCAATGTTATACGTGTGTAAAGTGATTACTTGTACCAGCCCGTGACTGTCGTAAGCCCAGTAAATCCCCAGACTTCCATATTCATCTTCATCTATGTTGAGATGTCAAAAAATAATATTTAAAAATTAGTTGTTTTCGAAATAAATATACGGTTTTGAAAATAAAGTAGTTATTGAAAGGTAAGGACTCAAAAAATATATAAAAATATATTTTAAATATATTTTCTACAAAAAGTCTTATTCCAATGTATAATCTAAAAAAATGAGCGACTGCAATACACTAGCCTAGTCCTCAGCGCGGCCGAGCGCGTTGTGATTAGAACGCTTGAGATGTAGGCCTTAAGGCGCCCAGCGTTCGTTCGTTTATTCATAATCTTAAATCTTCTAAAGTTATTCACCAATTGCTTTGAAATTTTGACACAAAGTTGTATTCGAATACATGTATGTATTTATATAATCTAAAAAAAATGAAATGTAAAATTTGTTTGTTCAAAATCTTAATTGTCAGCAGTTATTTACCAATTGCTTTTAAAAAAAATAAAAAGTTTTTTTTTAGATGGGAATCGCATTTACTATTTTTACTTTGCTTATTATGTACAACGTTTGTAGATTATTTAGTGGATTTTTGTTCCTTCTAACTAATTTGATATGTTTTAATTTGAATCTGTGTTGGGAACAGGAGGGATAATCTAGTGTGGGCCAATCAGGAACTTGTCAGCATTTGCTCATTGCTGGGAGGAAACCACGTTGCACTCCTCAGGAGAAGGCGGACTTTTGACTGTCATCAGCAGACCTCCCGTTCCACTTTCTAGTGGAACGGGAGGGTACGGTATTTTGTGTCCTAGCTTGTGACATAATGTTGCATTCGCATGTTTTTATTTACCTGTCAGGGAAAAACATGCTTTGTTTGCATCTGTTGAATGTAGCAGCAGCATACTCAATACTAAACATTGCTCATGGGCAACAGCTTGCTTCTTGACACCTACTGGCACTTAGCATATATACATTATTTTCTATTTTATTGTTGTTTCATAGATTTTTGATCATATTCATTGCTTCACAAGCATTACGAAATGAAACATATTAAAAATGTATACTTTCTATTTCATTTATTTTCCATTTAACTAGACTGAGCCACAGTATGCAACAGTAGTCGTTAACATTTATGTGGAAATAAAACAATATTAGTGTATATTTCAGTAATTTATTAAGTATTATATAAAAATCACATTTTCCCCGAATCAAATATACAAATCAGTTTGAGCCTTCAAATCCTTAGCATTCAGAGTTGTGTACATATTAAAAGTCTAAAACATTTTACATAGTATAACTTTAGACACTTAAATTTTGCTAACACAGCTTTTATATGCAGTAACAAATGAAGAAGAATTAAATATGACAAGCCAGATTAAATGTTTTAAAGGATAACACTCTCCTTATCATTCATCGTTCACTTTGTGTAATACCACTTAAAATTAAATGGTATTACACAAAGTGAACGATACATGATAAGGAGTGTTATATTACCATACCACAAAGTTAAAAATGCTTTTAATATAAAAAAATTATTGAAGGTTTTAAAAGTTTTATCTAGTTCGGAAAGATCTTACAAAAAGCTACTGTAACATTTAAATATTGAAAATAAATTAACATTTTCTAACGAATTTAAATATGAAATACAAAAAAAAACTATATCATTGTTAAATATCATAATTTTGTCAAACGATTTGAGTTACTCAAATAATATGCTTTTAAATTGCAAAATTAACATATTCATTAATACTTTTTCAGTAAATATTAAAGAAATTATGTTTCGGCGCACTCCAATGGTTTCAATACTAATAAAAAATATGCCATCTCATACAACATACTCCTCAATCATAAAATAGGTACATTTGAAAACTGATTATTGTACAGTCTTATTTAGGAACAGAAATATCACTCACTCCTTTCAACAACGTCATATATTAAAAATTGTAAATTTTCAGTTGTGCATGTTTTTGGAATGCCCAGAAAATGTACTTTATCCCAGCAAAAGTAGTATATTTTTAACTTAATATTTACCTGCTCCAGGGCAGAAAGTGTTGTTCTTGCATTTTGAAGAAAATATATTTTTTAATTATTTTTTAAATATACTAAATATTTTTCAAATGGAGAAAAAACCTTCAGGTTTTACCTATTAACATCTGTTGCACAGTAAAAAGTTCAATAAGTGGCTGGATATTTATTTTTAATACATTTTATTCTTTTCTTAAACTTTAAAAAATTCTCCTGACAAATCAAGTTTTTTCATATATGACTTTGTTGAAAGGAGTTAGCGATATGTCAGTATGTATTCCATAGGTATTATTTTTTATAACATGCTTCTCCCTAGTTAAGTCTCATAATATCATTGAGTTTAGAGGTTTAGTTCTCAGATAATTCAGCAGAAAATGGCTTAGTTTTAGAATCGTAGAAATGGGAAACTAAAAATCTCTTACGAAACATCTACATTTAACATTAACACATTGTTTGCAGAAAATGCTAGAGAGCAGGAATTGCTTATAAGCATTCTATTTGCTTACTTTTGATAGAGCGCGAGACACCAAAAAACATTGTACAGATCGGAATCGGGTTTGCGGTTACTTATGATTAGTATGCAACCCTAATTAGTATGCTAATTAGGGTCGGGATTGATGAAAAACCGCTTGACAACAATGTATTAACAGAGTATGTTATAAAAGAATCTAATTACCAAGAACAATATTATTTAAGGGTGGAACTTTGTTTACAATCTGAAAAATTTTAACCTGATTATTTTAGAGTAAGTTAAATAACAAAAAGACCTATGTACTTAAAAAAACATATAAAGTTAATTTAAAATCTACTTTGGATCTGTGTTTTATAAGAGCATTGATTAAAATGCAAAATTTGGCATGAAAATTGTCAAAATCGCTGCATTTGTGGCTGGTTGTATATTTGCAACTTTGACTGCACAGCTGTAAGAAGCCGTAAGAAGCCGTAAGAAGCGACCCTTATAAGATTTTGAATGGAATTATTTTGCATTTACCAGACATTAAGTAAAAATACTATAAATAAATTTAACACAGATTTCTTAGCAATAAGCCCGCCAATGTACTTTTTTTGTAGATGAAGTTAAAATAAATAAAAGATATGTTTGATACTTGCCAAAGCATTTCTTAATAAATAAAGAATATGAAAAAAAGTAGTTATTTTTAGTGTCGTAAACAAGGTCCACCTTAAACAGCAAATAAAAGTAAGTGAATAAAAAAAAGAGCATCAATTTAGAGTTGTCCAAAAACGTGTGTTTTTCTGCCTAGATGGCAACATTCCTACTAAACATTATTGTTGCAGATATTTTTTATTGCACCTCTATCCTCACGAAAAAAAAATTTTGCACCTCATCATAGAACTCGTTTTATTAATGTTTTTTTTACCAAACCTTAATTACTTCTGTTAACGCTGCTCTTCATCAAACTTTTGCATATCCTATTCTAAACACCATCTTCAACACATTCATTTTCTTAAATTTATATTTTTGTAGCACTTTTTTACTATTTAAACAATGCTTTTAACATATCACTTTTAAAAAATACTAAAAAGTCTTTTTCTTGTAAAATTTTACATCGGTTAGAAAAACAAACTAAACTTTTCAGCTGCTTTTCAGTGATGGCCAAAACTCTTAACAAAATAAAATAAAAATTGTATGCATTTTTTTTTAAATATTTTTATGTGCTGATAATGAAAACAATTAGGCGTCGTCCTAATACAACGCGATTACACAATCATCGTGCCTTCTCGCAAATTTTACTTGTACGAAGCCTCTTTTACATACTATTAATAGAGAGCGGGAACACTTATAAGCATTCTATTTGCTTACTTTTAGTAAAGCGGGAGACTCTAAAAAACATTGTACAGATCGGAATTGGGTTTGAGGTTACTTGCGATTAGTATACGATCCTAATTAGTAGACTAATTAGGGTCGGGGTTGACGAAAACACCGCCTGACAACAATGTGTTATAATTCATTGCATTAATCACTAATTTGTTGATTTATATATTCATTTTTAAATCAAACAGATTTTTTAAGTCTACTAAGTTGTATTTTATTAAAAAACACATAAAAATTAACATTGTGACAATTGTTTCGCCTAGTTATGGCATTTAAATTTTTTTGAAAATGCCATAACTAGGCGAAATTAACTTAATATTTAAGTGTTTTTTAATAAAATACAACTTGGTAGACTCAAAAAATATGTGCTTGATTTAAAAATTAATACAAAAATTAAAATGGAGTTCTACAAATTAAACGCCAAATCAATAAATAATTTGTTGATTTCTTTTATCAGAACTTCAAATAATCCGACTCTTATTTAGTTTCATTCAAGACTGGCAGACTGTAAACACTATAAAAATATACAATATGAACTTATTCTGAATTTCTTCCATCAAAATTACTTATTATAAATAAAGTAAAACCATTTTATACACTACACAAAAGCACTAAAAAACACAGTTGATTTTCATTTCAACTTGAAATTCTTACATTAATCAAAACAACGCAACTATTTAACCCATTGCAACACAAAGCCGGCGAATTACCAGTTTGCCTTTGAAGTGATTCTTTTTGCATTAAAACTGAATGACAATAACTTTATTCATAATAATGACATAAATAAGTACATTTAGGTAACTGGTTTCATAATAAAATGTAATAATCACAATTTGTTTCACATTATTTGTTACAAAATATTACAATATTTTAACATCTGTCAATACCTCCGAAATGGCCGAACGCACTCGTAAACAAACTAGTCGCGCTTGTAATATTTCATCAAATGGATGAAATAATAGAAATAAATTCCACCAAATCCAGTCAAACAAAACCCATGGAGATTATGGAAAACGTGTTCCTTGAAGGAAAAGAAGAGCGAATCTGGATGGGAATGTGAGAAATATATGGTGGCTCTCCATATGCCAGAATGCTTTAAAGCGAGGGTGGCCAACCTGCGGCCCGCGGAGCAAATCACACATTTTTTCCTTTAGTGTACACAAAACCACCAAAAGAACATTACATCTACATAATAATAATAATAATAAATTGTACAAACAAAAAAAATATGTATTTAAGTTTTACCATTTTTATTTAGTGTGAAATATAGTCCTTATGTTACTGTAATAAAAAAAAGTGTCATAATTAAATATGTAGTGTGTTGTATGAACATTGATTATATCATCCTTATTAGTGGTGCAATGGGTTAATCTTCAGTTTAACATTTTATTTTTCATAAAATCAAATTCCAGATTAAAAAGTGGGCTAAAACAAGGACAATTAGATTGCCCGCGGACCTAATCAAGTTACGACTAATTATTACTTTTAACAAACCCAGTCACAGCATTTTTAATGAGTTTATACAGATATTTATACGTAAGAAAATACATTCACGCACGCATGTTGGCGTCATCTCACAAACAGCTAGAAAACGCGCGGCATTCAAACATAGCAACATATCGCACTAGCCAAAGAACATTTTAATGAAATTTTAATTTCTGCTTATTATCAAACTTGAATTGCTACGCTGTGAAAACTTTTAAAAATCCTATTTAGACTACATAACTCCAATTTCCAGCACAACAGATCTTTCTTCACACTGTATTTAGTAGCATTTTTTCGCACTGTATTTAGTATAAATGTGTCCAGACCATTTTCCAAAACTCAACATTCGCATTTATTAAGTACATCTTTCCCTCACTGATCAAAGATTTTGAAATCATTCATTGGTTAAATACATTTTAATTCACAATAATGTTGAAATAATAATAAATAAAAACCATGAAAAGAAAAGTGATAGTGAAGACAACTTAGTGCGATACTATTTATGCAGAAAAGTGTGAACAGTCACGCTTTATTCTGCAATTAAAAAAAACATGCTAACAGGCATATATATTTGAAAAAGTTTAGACATATCTTACCTTCTACATATTATGCACAAATAAAAAATTCTATATTTTTATATATTTTATGAATTTTATTATCATTGTTTATTTTGTCTGACATTAGATTATTCACTCTATGGATGATATATGAATATTATAGGTGTCCCAACTTGAGATAAAATAAAGAAATGTTGATTGAAAACTGGTCAAATAGAAGTATGTATCTAAAAATTGAAATGTTATTTCAGGCTCTCTCCTGAAAAATAAATATATATATGATTTATTTCGATATGAATCCCACCTATTTAATTACGGTAAGCTATATACTCCATAAATTTATCAACTGAAGGTGCCAACATCAGCCAAAATGCCAAATCTATCATATAACATACTAAAGGAATCCAACAACAGTAAATACATATATAGACATGATTTTAAAAAAATTTAAAAAATCTCTATTTCTTGCCAAACACCATACAAATGCAAGTATGTATTTAAAAATTAATGCAATATGGATGTTAAATAATGGGCAGAATGTTGAACGTTACACAAGTGTATAGAGTAATCACTTAACCCAGCCAAATGCCAGGCTTCTATCTTCTTTCATACAAAAACAATAGACGCTTCATCTCAAATTGAGACAAGTATAATAATATTTTTTCATACAATACGATACATTTTTTTTATTAAGAAATATCATTATCAAGTGTTTGATTTCGGGGAGCGAATGTTGAGTATTAAAAAAATCTCCTCTATCACAATATTGAAATGCTCATTACAATGCTACCCTTCACAGTCTCGGGGAATTTCTCTGGCTAATACGAGGGGGTAGGTGGTGATGCCGGCGCGCTCGCAAAGGGAAAGGGTGAAAGGAGAAGTATGGAGTAGAGTTTCTGCCTAACTCTTGGCTTCTGCCTTCTGTTTACACTCTTGCTTCCTCCCCAAAAGGTCAAAGAGGGGATGGGGATGATGATCCTGAAATATAGAACTTATTTAGTTAGGTAGAATTAGATCACTCTCCTTATCATTCATCGTTCACTTTGTGTAATATCACAGTGTTATAATACCATAAAAATAAAACAGTAAAAATAATTTTGCAAAACCTTCTTTGGTCACTAACCTGTCCGGGAGTAAGTTTCTGTGGATAAAACTGTATTTAGGGAGTGAGTTTTTAATAAAAAAATTATACTTTTTATAATTTTTTATCAAAGTCAATACTATTAGCAACATATTTTAAATATGTAATAAATATAAATAATAAAAATAATTACACTAGTAAACATGAATTTAATTTAAATTACGAATGTTTTCATTTTTTATGGATTTTCTTTGACAGTGTCATTAGGATAATGTCTCACAAACGTAGAACTGAAAAAAATCAGGATTGAAGTTTTAGTGTTTAAATACAACCACAGACGGCAGTAAAAATGCCATTTTATAAATAAATGTCACAGGGCTTTAGTTTTAAGTGCGGCTGTTCATGTACGCCCATACTACTTTGAGGAAAGTTTTGTTTGGATGACCATGTACGACCACACTCCGGGACAGATTAATTCAATCAGCAAAAACATACTTAATTTTCAGAAATGTTTACTCTGAATGTTCTGTTCCTTCTCCCTCAAGTTAATTAACTTATTAAGTGCCAGGAGGTATTAGTAAGGCTGTTCCCGGTGGGCCGTAACATTTTAAGAAAAGTAAAACCTACGAAAATTATATTTTTTTGTATATATTTAAAATATATTATGGAGTCTTACAAGAATGTACATTTTATGGTGATAAATATATATATGTCTGTGTTCGGTATTATAAATTATTAAAATGAAATGCTTGACATATCGCTCACTCCTTTCAAGAACGTCATAAATCAAAAATCGTCAATTCAGTTGTGCATGTTTTCGGAATGCCCAGAAAATGTACTATATCCCAGCAAAAGCGGCATATTTTAAACTCAATATTTACCTGCTACGGGGCAGAAAGTGTTGTTTTTGCATTTTGAAGAAAAGGTATTGTTTAATTATTTTTTTAAATATACTTAGTATTTTTCAAATGGAGAAAGAACCTTCAGGTTTTACCTAAAAAGATCTGTTGCACAGTAAAAAGTTCAATAAGTGGCTTGAAATTTATTTTGAATACATTGTATTACATTTTTAAACTTTAAAAACGTTCTCCTGAAAAATCAAGCTTTTTGATTTATGACGTTCTTAAAAGGAGTGAGCGATAGGCTAGAAACAAGGACAAAGATGAGCGCATTTGCACGCTAATTATCTATAGCCGGCCTGGCGAGCACGGCATAGGAGAACGTTTTAAGCGCTAAAGGCGGAGAACCGGTTAATAATGAGTTAAATTAAATATAAAAAATCAAAATTGGGTGCAATTTGTGAGGATTGTGAGTTGTAAGCGAGAAAATGCGTTAGATAAAATGTATGATATAATTTGAGGACTAACAAACGGTTCACTTTACATCATCACTGTCGCTGGAGGCGTCTGAATCACTCGAGTCCCCGTAGGGCCCTATCCCGGGCAGTATTCCTATGCAGCGCATTCCCGATGCAGCCCCCTTTGACTTGTCTTGCGGCGATGTACTCACTCTACAAACACAAGCGATAATACACATTATAATCAAATCATTCATTAAAGTTAGGTTAGGTTAGGTTCACAAACACAAGCGATAATACACATTATCATCAAAGTTATGTTAGGTTACGTTCGCCTCCATAGTGTAATGGTGACCACGCTCGGCTACCACACTGGAGGTCCCGAGTTCAATTCCCACAGGGTAGGTCAAACAAATATAAGTGATTTTTCACTGTAACATTTATTCAATGTTACCCTGGACTGGTACCTGAAGCGGAGGGCTGATCACCTTTCCTTCATGTATTGACGATCAAGAAAACACTGCGTTTATACATTCAGTCGATTGATGCTTAGCCGGATCCACGCGGCTCGCATAACCGTATGTGTTTTCACAAAACATGCCCCATACGCGGCTGACACAACCGTATGTGTTTTCATTTTTCTCCAAGTTTCGAACCTCAGTTCAACTTGGAGGGATTTTTTCATGGTGTGGAACTTTAGATAAAATAATACGTCATTCCTTGGCCTTATGACATCTGTTGAAATATCTGACTAATAATTTGTAACATCACAAGGATAAATAAAAGAACAGATCCCTGATTTTTCTTGAGGTCGGTAATTAGTCCGCGCCATTATCATGCCCTATATCTGTCTCACTCTCGACGCTACGCATCGCCAGTGGGTAAGAGTGACACACGATGCGTGCTTTGATTTATTTATGTTACGATCTTATTTGTTTATATTACAATATATTTCAAGAATAATGTGACACAAGTATATTATAGAGTACCAAAAAGGCAATGAATCACATTGAAAGTTTTTGTTTAGGAAAATAAATCGTTTCTTAACTAAATACATGATAAAAGTAATCATTTAAAAAACAGCAAAATACCACCGCGCACGGGCGTCTCTCAGGAACAAAGTTAACGCCGTTAAAAGGTTAAGGACGAAAAGGGTATTTTTACCTTTTGCGCCGGCCTCATTTCAAGGTAAACAAAAGGAATAATCCAATGTTTTTATATGAATATTATAATACATATATACCAATTTCTTTGTTGAAGTCTTAACTATGTGTATATAATTATCTTATGTCTGAAATGTGTAAGATAATTACGCACTTGTGATCACTGTGTCCATTTTCTTTGACATTATCAGTACTTCTATTGGACGGAGCTCTGCTAGTCTTCGCGGCAGGCTCTTCACTCTTGGAGGAATCTGAGTCACTGGCTTTCCGCTTCTTCACAATTACCTGTAATAAATATTGAGATTCAGATGGAGCGATTTACCCGCCAGTGATAAAATCATATAATATATTTTTTAAATTATAAAATAGAAGAATAAAAACAAATAATGCTTCAAATATTATTTTTTTACTATGTTTTCAGGGCTAGGAGAGTTGTTTTTTTTTTTATTTCTTAAGTTCTCATATTACATTAAGTATACTAACTAATATTAACACTTGATTTAACGTCACATGTATTAAAACATTCTTACAAAAAACATAACATTTCGTTTTAAATTCATTCAAACTCTTTTCATTCTTCATACATTCAGGCATCTCATCACACATTTTAAACCTTTATACATATGTAGAATGGAGTAAGAGGAAGCAGTTGAGTGAAGTAATAGGATGGTATATGGTATGTGAAAAACAAATATTTGTCACTCATCACTCATAACCCTTTTCCGCACCCAATGGTGCATAGGCCACTGCATCGAATTGACGCAGTGTTATCTTGATCATTACTTACATGAAGGCAAGGTGATCACTCTTGCGCTTCAGGAACCAGTCCAGGGTAATATTAAATAAATATACAGTATAAAATCACTAATATTTGTTTTTACCCCCCCTGGGAATCGAACCCGGGACCTCCAGCACGGTAGCTAAACACGCTGACCATTACGCCACTAAGGCGGACAAATATTTGTAATGTCGTTTTAAATGTTAAAGTTGCTGTATTGCTTGAAAAGATTTCTTACAAAAATGATTCTTTATAAATTACCCAATAACTAATCCAATATTAAATTTTAATGATTTGAGAAAAAAAATCCTTTTTTATGTAGGTTTTACTCGGTAAATACCATTATTTTTATTTTTATTTAATGTGACACGTGTTTCGATGCATTCTGCATCATTTTCAAACACCGTATGTAAAGAAAAGTCTAAATATTAGAGTAAAACCTTAATTTAAAATGGATAGATAATACCACAAAGTAACTGCTGAATCAATTAATGAAATTATTTCAATGTCATAAAATACAAAATCACAAAGTTAGTGATTCAATAATTGAATACAGAAGTGGCAATACTCACCCCTTGTAATTTATTTTTGGTATTATTTACTATGGTAGGTTTCTTAGCCGATTGTGGAACTCCACTTATCTGATGTAGTCTTTCTCTCTCTGCGGAATCTTGTACAGTACTCACTCGTTCCCTGGTCAAATTATAATTAAGAAATAAATTTAATTTTCAAAAACATAGTTTTTAAGAACACATCTCATCAAAATGGCAACACTGTATATTCGCACATAAAAAAAGGGAAGGTACAAAATTGTAATTTAAATTTTCCACCATCTCACTTTTCCCAACCCACAGATCTTTGACCACCCTTTGGCGGACACCCTCAGTGCGTATTGAAACTAATAACGCATGTCACTCACTCCTTTAAAAAACGTCAAATCAAAAAACTTGATTTTTCAGGAAAACGTTTTTAAAGTTTAAAAAAATAATACAATGTATTAAAAATAAATATCAAGCCACTTACTGAACTATTTACTGTGCAACACATCGTTTTAGGTAAAACCTGAAGGTTTTTTCTCCATTTGAAAAATATTCAGTTTATTTAAAAAATAATTAAACAATACCTTTTCTTCAAAATGAAAAAACAACACTTTCTGCCCTATAGCGGGTTAATATTAAGTTAAAAATATGCCTCTTTTGCTGGGATATAGTACATTTTCTGGGCATTCCGAAAACATGAACAACTTAAAATTTACGATTTTTGATTTATGACGTTCTTGAAAGGAGTGAGCGATGTGATCAATATTTTGTGTTGGTGTATGTGTGTGAATAGTGTTATGGTAGTAGTGTGTGGTATTGTTTGCATGCTGGTGTAGTGATTGTCCTGCAAAGAGATGAGTATGTCTTAAAACCAGTAGACTAACGTCTCAGTAAGCATATATACATACCAAGGTAACTAATATTTTGTCACAATTATTCAGATTTTTTTTAAATGAGTGTTTATGAATTGTTTTCGACATTATTGCAAACAAAAAATGTAAAAAACACTCACAAAGAAGTTTAGTGATTTAATATCGATATTGCAAGTAACATAAATAAGTTTTAACACGTTAACTGCCAATTACGAGATAAATCATAGATTGCGTTCTTTGCTAGGAAGCCGACTAGGAGTTATCTCATACTGTGTTTACTTGCCATATTCCTGCAGCTAAGATAAAATTCCTAGTATATCAGTGCTATAATGGATACACGGGAAGAATTCTGGGAAGAGAACAAAAAATCAATGCTGGCTTACATGAACACAAAATTTATTAATAAATGAACAGAAAATATAATTATAAAAAATTTATTCAAAATCAGTTAGAGAATATTTTGATTGAAAATGATTAAATAAAATTGGCTTTTTAAACAATAATTCTGAAAATTGATGTGGCAGTCAACGTGTTAATAGAAATACCCAACATAGTGAGGACTTATAAATATAAATGATTTTGTTTTGAATATGGAAAGCATTAACTTTGTGGATCATATTGATATATTATCTTTTTAAATAAAAAGACTTTTTTTTTGATCCACTCACATTTTTATTAACCAACTAGTTTCGGCAACAACCTGTTGCCCTCTTCAGGTTTTAATTTATGACTAAACATATATATGAAAACCAAAAAAAACTTTTTTATATTTGTTTTGTCATAAATTAAACCCTGAAGAGGGCAACAGGTTGTTGCCGAAACTAGTTGGTTAATAAAAATGTGAGTGAATCAAAAACAAAGTCTTTTTATTTCTCAATTTTTTTTTTTTTTTAAATGTAGGGATAAATTTACCTGAACTCTCGCATCTCCCGTTGCTCTTCTAGGGATATCTGTCTGGCCACAGAAGCTTTGTTTTGCTCTACTAATTCCAGAAAGCCAACTTCATCATCGTCCAAACCACGTATCATATTTTCTGTAAATAACAACAACATATTATAAATGGAAGAGAAAAAAATGCAAGTTTGATTCTTTTCTCGTCCCTAAATCATGCTACATTTGACAATAATACAAACAAAAATAAAAAAAACAACAATAATAAAAATAAAGGAACTTGAAACTCAATTTAATAACCACCTTGTTTTTCGTCATTTTCGTCATACAGGTTTGTATTATTTACAATGTATTGTTTGTGGTATTAAACAAGTAAAATTTAAATAAAAAATAAGTATTTTCCATTGGTCTAGGTGTTTGTAATGTATTTTTTTACATCTACCTTCCCTTTCCTAAGTAACCTGCCTGCAGACATGCCTCTAAAATAGAGTCTTTACGGGTTATTCCTTTAAAAAAAAACTAAGTTTAAAATTTCATGTTAATTTTGTGACGAAAAATAAGATTTTTCGAAAAATTTATTTTTCATCCAAGTAATGTCTTTCTACTACATCTACGTAATGTCTATCCAGTATTTCCGCATTTTTACTGTAGTGGTAAGCGTGTTTGGCTACCGTGCTGGAGATCCCGGGTTCGATTCTCAGCAAAATAAATATTTGTGATTTTTCACTTATTTATTTATTATTACCCTGAACCTGAAGAGCAGCAGTAATGATTTTGCCTCAATGTAAGTAACAATCAAGATAACACTGTGTCAATGTGATGCAGTGCCCTCTGCGTCATTGGTTCGAATAAGGGCTACAAGTAAGAACTTACTTAGTTTGTGGGCCTCTTCATAATCAGATTCTTTTTTATTCCTTTGCTCCTCCAAACGTTGATAGAGGGGCCTCGGATCATATGTTTCCTCTGGAGCTTCTATTAACAAAAACACAAAAAGACTACCCTACATTTTTTATAAAAGTTATAATCAAAATACAGGGTTATTCATTTCGTAGTTTCAAGATGAAAACGCTAGCATTTGACGCCTGTCGAACTCAACTGTCATTTCAAGTGTCATAATATTAGTTAAATGTTTGCCATTTACGATAATGCATGGGTTAAATTGTGAAGATTTTTGAAAAGAGTGGAAGCGTTACTGATGTCGTAAGTTTGTCGTAATTTCGTTACTGATATTTGGTGTGCTCTATGGTCGAAAGGTGTCATTGGCCTGTATTTTTTCGAAAATGCCAATGGGCATTCGGAGCGATATGGTCGAATGATAACCGATTTTTTTTGGCGGTGATTAAAGATCATGACTTGGACGGTATGTGGTTCCAACAAAATGGGGCAACAAGCCACAAAACACGACTAATTCTGGCTTTATTGGGTGAAAAGTTTCCTAGTCGCGTAATTTCACATTTTGGCGACATCAATTGGCCACCAAGATCATGCGATTTGACTCTATTTGAATTTTTTTCTGTGAGGCTATGCAAAAAGACCATGTTAATACGAATAATTTCCGAGCTCTAGACACATTTAAAACCAACATTACTCAAGTTATGGCCGAAAAACCCCACGAAATGTGCAAAAAAGTGGTTAAAAACGACCTCAAAAGAATCGCATGCATCAAATCTTCCCGAGATGCCATTTGAATGATATTTTTTTCACACTAAATGGCAAAGTCCAAACTTTATAATGAAATAAAAAATTTATAAAAAATATATTGCTGTGTGTGTTTTATTTGGCTTTTCTTTCGAAACCGAAAAATGAATGACCCTGTATTGAAATGAATTTTTTAACCTTCATGAAATGCATGTAAATTTCTTTCCCTAATTATTTTAGATGCCTAATAAAATAATTTATAATTTTTATACTAGTTTGTATTCGAAATAGTTTTTTTTTTTAACCAGTTTGTATTTCGAAAGGAAAAATTTGGAATATTTTTGAATAAATTATTGTATTTTTTGTGTGAATTTGTCTCAAATGCGAGAATTCTAAAATAGGTACCTAGGTCAACGAAAAACAAAACAAAAACATTGTAAAAAAAAATGCTACTATATTGATCAAATAGCAGGAATAAATATTTTAATATTAAGCTACAATGCTGCGTAAAAATTAACATCTGGAAAGAAAATCTCGAAGCCATGAATGAAATTTATGTATTGATATTACTAAAGAAAGTAATACACACAGGAGTATGTACTTATAGAAAATGAAAAAAGGAATCGTGCCAAATTTTAGAGCCGATGTCAAAATTAGGCATTTTTTATAAAAGTAATACATCTAACTAATCCAAAGTATATTCAAAGAGCTACCTTCGATTATTCACGTAAGTACAATATTTTAAATAATTTGTCCAACAAAAATATTTTTAAAAACACCGTAGAGAAACGTCAAATCGGTTACCTTCTGGCTGGTCGGCCGTTCTGACCTTCTCCCATTCTTCCTGCCTGCGTTTCTTAGCCTCGGCGATCTCCGCCTCAGAAATAAAACCAGAACTCATTCTACTTATTTCTTTAATATATCCAGTAATACTTCAGATGGAACGTTCAAATATGACTTAAATATTATATATCACAAACGTGACAGCGGGGAGACGAGAAGATATCCCATAGATATTTTTCAAATATATTTTTACAACTTCTATGGTTCGCGGTTGTTGAAGAAGAAATTAAACAGCTGGAAATTTATAGTACCTACCTACTTCTTTATTGCCAGTATAAATCTGCCCGCGAACATGTATATTATAAAGTTGAAGCCTGAGTAGGGACATGATAAACAGTGTTGCATAAGCCGTAGCGAGATTCCAGAGTCACTGGGACGATAACTAATTAAAAAATAATAATAATAATAAAAATAAAAATAAATAAAAAATAAATAAATATATATATATATATATATATATATATATATATATATATATTTATATATATATATATAAATATAAATATATATATATATATATATATATATATATATATATATATATATATATATATATATATATATATATATATATATATATATATATATATATATATATATATATATATATATATATATATATATATATATATATATATATATATATATATATATATATATATATATATATATATATATATATATATATATATATATATATATATATATATATATATATATATATATATATATATATATATATATATATATATATATATATATATATATATATATATATATATATATATATATATATATATATATATATATATATATATATATATATATATATATATATATATATATATATATATATATATATATATATATATATATATATATATATATATATATATGTATATATATATATATATATATATATATATATATATATATATGTATATATATATATATATATATATATATATATATATATATATATATATATATATATATATATATATATATATATATGTGTGTGTATTTATATTCTGCAGGCATTTTGTTCTTTCATTCGTATGCATGGATCCCATACGAAAACTACGTACGAAGAACATGGTCGTTTTATTTTCGAGCGGAAAATATCCCAAATTGAGATTTTTTATATGGGTTTCATACATTCGAAATTCCAAAAAAGGAAAACTCGTGTATGTTGCATGCCTAAGGCTGAGTTCTCCTCATTTATTCTCGGTATTCCATTAATTATTTTAACTTTGCTACGTATAAAATTATTCCTAATGACTGTCCAAAGTTGTCCGTTCTGTTTCCCACTGTACAATATATATGATGACGGATCTATTAAAGACAGCCGCAATTTTTTTTAGGTCATAATTATGACGAAAAAAATATGGCTCTGTTCAAAAATCTTAATTTCTTTTCAAATTAATTTATCTTTATATTTTTTTTTTATTATATATTCGAGCTAATTCCAATATTTTATAACACACACGCATGTACGCATGCACTGTATATTTACTGCCTAGAGCACACCTCTCATGTCCATATAAATACTATCCCCAGTGCTTATGACACGCCAAACGTGTTTACTACTAACTTATTTCTTTCTGATTTGAAATTGGGTAAAGTGGGACAACCAGAACCAAAAATAAAAGATTGAAATATATTTGCATTAAATAAATGAGAGGGAAAACAGAACGAGGACGACCGAAAAAGACTTGGCACGATCAGATCATGATTGATGAACCTAAAATCTGGCAGTGTCAAGTCTGCGTAATCAGAGGGCATGTATGACTAGATGTATGGATGTGACGGAGGCGAGGAGTGTATGTCAGGATAGAAGAGTGTGGCGTTCCATCCTTTCTGCCTACCCCTGCCGGGAAACGGCGTGATGGTAGTAGTAGTAGTAGTAGTAATGCATTAAAATATAAGATACATCCATACGAAGGGTTAATAAATAAAATATCTGAATATGTTTTTTCATTTTATATTTATATTTGATTTCAAATTAATCATAACATTATGAAAATACCATGGTTCATAATTTGTACAAATTATTATGGAAAATAGTTTATGTTAATAACTATGTATTTTAAACCTTTATATGAGTTATAAATGCGTGTATGATTTGTTTATTTTTAAATTATATTCTGTAAAATGTACAAAGAAATAAAAATTATTTGGCCCCACCACCTTTTACTAATAATACCTTCTTTAACACTATGATTAGATAATATTTTTCATAAAAGTAATTACTTTTTTTCTTTTTAATTGATATATATTTCTTTATGGATAAATTTTGAACTATAAATTTTGATATTTTTTTATAATATGCTTTCCTTAACTATGTAACAACAAAAAACAGAAAATTTGCCTTCTAAAATAGAATAAGTACAAAGATGATAGAATAAGTACAGCTATGTTCAAAAATGTAATCAAAGCGCTTCAACCACCTCCCAATATCTTGATCTCCCTTAAGAAAACTTCAATCTTCTACAAGGAGTCCTTAGCAATTAAATTTATCAATAAAAGCAAAAGGAGATTTATTATATTTCAAGTTCATATTACAACTAATTATATTTTATCTTCAAAAGTCTTACATATTTAAAAACTGTTTTCTACTGTTTATGGTTAACTTTTGTTACATTTATATAGGTGCATTGAATTATACATTTGACTGATTAGTTCGAACAAAAAAAATGGTTCTTAAAATATTCCAATAAAATTACTATTTTTAGTATGTAATTAGAGAATAGTGTTAAACCAGTAGTTTTCAAACGTTTATCTGCAGAATATTTATTTCGGTTTAAGCGTTCCGGAAAATGTCTCTTATTTTCATGAGTCTATCGTAGCAAAGCAGTTTTTTTCTAATTAATTAATTAAAATGTAACTTTGTTTTAGAACCACTATAAATATTTTATTATAACTTAATTATAACGGTTTTGAAGCTAACCGCTTCTTTATCAAGACTGAGTATTAATCAGTCTTGATAAAAAGTGGTTAGCTTCGAAACCGGTAGACATTATAATTAAGTTATAATAAAAAAATTGTAATGATTTTAAAACAAAGTTACATTTTAATTATAAAATGAAAAATCATACAGTTAGTGCTTCAAATATAAATTATAAACAGTTTTTTTTTCGTTACTACAGTCATCATTCCAAATAAATATGAATGGATGGGATTCAATGCTTTTAATGTTTTATTTGAAAGAAAGATGTCTTTTATTATTATATAACGTTAATTCTATTTAACTTTTACAATTGAATTATTTTTGCTCAAATAAAAACTACTAAAATTTGTATTTATTGATGAAGCCGTGATGCCATATTTTATTACAATATAAATATCCTATTTAAAAAATACATACATGCCTTTGAAAAAAGATATTGCATTATATTGAAAGAAATTATATGAATTGATTTCGGAGAATGTATACATGTTTTAATAAAACATACATAGAAAATGACAAATAACTAAAATAAATTTATTTATTTTAAATCTTTTTCTTCTTCAGGGGACTTGTGCATCTTATTTTCTACCTTGCTTCTTCATTTCTATTCACATATAGTAAATATATAATTATTTTCCAAATAATTCATTTCTCATACTCCATGTCGCTCACTCCTTTCAACAACGTCATATATCAAAAATTGACAATTTTCAGTTGTGCATGTTTTCGGAATGCCCAGAAAATGTACTATATCCCAGCAAAAGCGGCATATTTTTACTTAATATTTACCCGCTACAGGGCAGAAAGTGTTGTTTTTGCAATTTGAAGAAAAGGTATTGTTCAATTATTTTTTTAAATATATAAAATATTTTTCAAATGGAGAAAAAACATTCAGGTTTTACCTAAAAAGATCTGCTGCACAGTAACAAGTTCAATAAGTGGCTTGATATTTATTTTTAATACATTTTATTTTATTTTTAAACTTTAAAAACGATCTCCTGAAAAATCAAGTTTTTTGATACTATTTGACGTTGTTAAAAGGAGTGAGCGATGTATGAAACAAATAACTGCTTACAAACATAATAATTTTGCATAAATTTGGATCATTCAGTTTTTGAAACTACTCATCCCTACTGAGGTCAAATTTATCAACTATAACAAATGCTACGGTGACATTTTTCACTTTGTAAAACACAAACTTTTAGCTATTGAAATTATACAGGTTTATATTTATTATAAGTAAAAATAGTGTGTTGTTTACATCGTCAAGTGATGATGTGTGTTTGTAAAAATAAATTAATATCTTTCATCAACAAAAAATATATTTATCTTTGAAAATGTAAATATTCACTAAGTATTATTTTTTCGCATAAGTAGAAACTGTTCTCGGCTGTTTGGCGCCGTGTATCATGAGAAAAATGTCACCGCAGCATTTATTGAACAGTGTGGGAGATGAACTTCACTCTGATATTACTTTTATACAATCTGTGATTAAATATCTTAGTCATACAGGAGAAAGTGACCAAGTGCATTTCTTACAAAAATGTGATCATTGACTATTTGATATCTTACTAGCTTATTATTACCCTGGAAAAAATCTCCAAGGATTTTAAACTTGCAAGTATAATATATTGACATGTTAAAAATGACTTAACTGCATTGATGTTTACTTTCTTGCCAAGCAAAAGTCACTTAAATGGCCCTCCTGAAAATTTTACGTTTCTTTAGTTGGTCATTTGCTCCTGTACGACTACAATATAATTATCGATAGCTGCACACAATGAATCCAGTATTTCAGTACATCAAAATTTGGTTCAGAAAAATCATAGTTCTAACAAAATTCATACCATGTCCACAGACATATTGAGAATACTAAATTCATCGTATGTTGCGCTCTCAAGAAATAATGCATGTATGTACATATTTTTACATATGTAAAAAAAAACTATATTTACTTTTATTGCTGTATACACTAATTAAAATTACAGTAGAACCTCAATT
Source organism: Brachycentrus maculatus (assembly GCF_059751285.1). Classification (NCBI taxonomy): domain Eukaryota; kingdom Metazoa; phylum Arthropoda; class Insecta; order Trichoptera; family Brachycentridae; genus Brachycentrus; species Brachycentrus maculatus. The sequence continues at coordinate 1,263,569 of NW_028280769.1, forward strand.
ATCAACTTAACGAAGATAAAGTTGGTAGCAATAACATCAAATTTAGAAATTTCATAGCGACTCATGGCATCAGCGTTTGTCAGCACTTTGTCACACTTTATGATTACTTGCGATTTGATAAACTGAGTTATAAAGTATTACTATATTTTGGTTATAAATTACAACTACTAGTTTTGACAGAGTAGACCTTCTAAGAACTCCTGAAGGAATATTGCTTTTCTAAAACAAATAATGTAAATTTAAAACCAAAAAAAAGTAATTCTTTGACCTACCCGGATCCTAGAGGGGGATTTGAAATCCTCATAAAACAAGGCTTGATAACACTCGATAACTTGATATGTAATCATTTAAGCAATTTAATAGATATTTTTTGTAATCTGCTTAATAATACATAGGAATACATCGGTATTTTTCATTTTAAAATATCCAAATTATAAAATTGAAAAATTGTATGAATAAAACCGTCAAAAAGTAGAAGTCTCTCAGATCATCAAAAACAAATAATTTCTCATGTTTTTCATTTAAATTTTACTCAGTAAATACCACTATTTCTTAAAATCTTTTGTGACATCATTTTCAAACACCGTATTCAAAAGTGTTTGAAAATGATGTGGTATGCATCAAAATACGTATCTCAACTGATTTCAAGAAATAGTGATATTTAATGAGTAAAATTTAAATTAAAAATAGATAGATATAATAGAGGGAACAATCAAAGGAAGAAATACCAGAGGACGCCTACGCCGCAAATATCTTTGCGACTTGTACGATGATATGGGCTTTTCGACGTATGAGGAGCTGAAGAGAGTTTTATAAATAGACCGGAGTGGCGAAGGAGGCGTCATTTGTTGCTGCAGACCAATCCACAGGATTGATACAAAAGAAGAAGATATCACAAAGTGACTGCCAAATCAATTAATGAAACTTTTTGTTAAAATCTGCTTTTATTTACATATCTCTCTTCTACGATGATAATCGAGGTTCTACATTACATTATATTTTCAATCCTGCATATTCTTAATATCTCCTAGCGCTGTGTTGATGGCGTTCATCCACTGGTCTCGCTCGGGGCGCGTGTCGCTGGCCAGCAGGTGCATGGCGGTGCCGTCGGAGCGCAGGCAGAGGGCGGAGCGCCGGCGTGGCCCCTCGGCGGGGGCGCCCGAGGACGTGCGCAGCAGCAGCGTGTTGGGGCGCGCGCACACGTCGCGCGGGGCCGGGCCGATTTCTTCCGTAGTGGCGGTGCCCAGCTCGATAGTACCCATCGGCGGCTGTGGAAAATTTTTCATACATCAGATGTAAATTTTCATTCTCAGCTTTAAACATTTAAAGAGTCATTTAAACCACTTAATGGTTTTGAAAGAGCAGTGTTCGCAGATGATGCATGTGTCGTATGGACAAAAATTCAGATTAAGTCACTTTTTTTTTTAAAAGGAATAACCCGCAAAGTGTCTATTTTAGATGCTTGCCTGCAGGTAGGATAGTAAGGATAGGGAAGGTAAATGTGAAAAATTCATCAAAAATCAAAACACCCAGACCAATTGAAAATAAATCTTTCTTGGATTTGCAATTGGCAGGAATCAAACCCGCGACGCCAGTTTCGCAGTCGAGTATCTACCCAACTACGCCACGGCGCCTGTATGTATTGTACTAATTAAGTATAATTTATCAGTTGAATTACCTTGTTCCCCTCGTGATCAGGATACCTCCAGTAGCTGATGTCCTGTCCATGCAGAACGCACCAGCGTCGGTGCCAGGCCCCGAAGCCGCCCGCCTCCTCGAACATGGTGAGGAAGCCCTTCAGCGGGGCACGCTCGGGAGTCTCGACAGGCGCGCGGTCCGACAGCAGCGCCACGCGGACCGTGCCCTCCAGGGGGCCACCCTGACAGGCCTACCAACACAATACTCAATTAAAGATAATGAATGTTGCAGATACATATAAAAATGTTGTGTCTGTTTGTTTGTTCATTTGTCTGATTGTGTGTTTGTTTGTCTGTTTGTTTGTTTGTAATTGAAATGTTTAAAACTTTCAAAATATCTTCATTACATCCTCGCGGAGGTAACTATATTAAAACAATCACATGACAATATGTGAAAAGTATTTTAACCATTAAAAAAAACTCTGTATGAAACTGTAAACTTGTGAGAGTTTAAAATGTCATATTCAATAAACACTGTCCATTGTTTAAAAACAAAATTGGAATTTGGAATTGGATTCCTCATGGTACATGGATTGCATCCATGTACCATAAAGAACTACACTTGGATAGCTTGACTCTGGCCAATATCTGTACGCGACGGATTCTACAGTTCTTTGGACACGTTGCGCGTGGCAATGAGGATGGCCTGGAAAGACTGGTTGTGATCGATAGCCCGGACGGTAAGAGAAGGAGGAGAAGAGAAGGAGGGGAAGAGGAGAGGAAGAGAAAAGATGGACCAATCAAGTTAAGACAGCAGCAGACACGTCGGTGGTTGGAGCGCTACGTGCAACGCAGTCAAGGGATAACTGGATAAGAGTCATTGCTTCGACAAGGGTCACAACCCTCAGTAATGAGGACTTAAACGGAGAAGAATAATATTTTAAGACTCGGAAGGGTAAGATAAAAACAAAGAAAGCATATTGTTTTACTGTTGTACCAGATATTTATTTGTTTTTAATTTGTTATTTACCTTATTCAGTGAGAAGCTGGTTCGGCTGACTTGACTGTGCCCGAAGATGCAGTATCCGTGAGGCTGCAGTGCTGGAGCTCTGACTGCTGAGGGTCCTCCGGGTGACATGGTGAGTGGGGCCCTCAAGTCTGCCCCCTTGGCCCCCTTGCGAGGTGTCGTTAGCTTGCCGCTCTGGAGAAAAATTCAATTTTGTTTAAAAAAAAAATATTTTTTCCTTCTGAAACTTATTGGCACTCAAAATCGCATGAGACCAATGCAGTGAATGTAAATTACACAAAAATGTATGATCAATCCTTCACCTCAGGTATGTATTCTACAGTAATATAGAATTGATATTGGTGAGTAATAAAATTTAATTACTGTTACTGCTAATGGTACTGGAACACTTATGATGAAAATTACAGGGCGAGATGAGCAAAGCGATGCCAATGAATTGAGTGAAGCACGATGTTTCGCTTGTTAACAGTACTGTGTATAAACACAAAGAAAACACGTCACCAAACCGATCAAATAATACTCAGTACTGAAACTCAAAGGACAAAGAGCGAGCGCGACGTATATACGTTTGAATTTAAATCTTATCTGAGCACACAAAAATTTGCCCTCCACCCTTTATATACGATTTTAAAGGAGTTGCGTGTGGTGGGGAGAATATTGTAAACGAAATAAAAGTCGATGGACTGTGTCTCTTTGTTCTTCTCGCATACATTTATGAATACAATTTCAATACACAAATTCTTATAAAAAATATACAAATTTGCAAGGAACAATTACCATTTTTTAAAAAGTGTTAAAAATAAATTGATACCTTTTTGGTTCCAATGTGATACTTGACATCATGTGGTAGAATTTCTTTAGAGGCTTGAAGGGCATATACTTCTATTGTGACCTGGAAAAAGAACATAAATTTAGGAAGAAAGTTGTTTTTAATCTTGCCCTTATGGTGCTAAAAACTTCCGCGTGCAACGGTGATATGTATTTTGTACACCATATAAAAATGTGATTTAAAACTGGAAAACAATAGGTTTTTTTTATAAAACCTATTGTTTTTGCCTTTACAATGTAGGATTTGTCCAAAAGTGATATCAAAAGTGATTGTCTCGTACGGAAATGTTTGTTATATTTAAAGTAGTAATAGTGACAATGAATGTTTGTTTGTTGTAATAGTGACAATAATGTTTACCAATCATAAGATGCGTATTCATAGTGTAAACTCTTGAAGACGATCCAATTTCACACAGAATTTGATGAAAATTTAGTTTTTTTTTCTAAAATTATATTTATTTTTAAATATATCGCTCACTCCTTTCAACAATGTCATATATCAAAAAACTTGATTTTTCAGGAAAACGTTTTTAAAGTTTAAAAATATAACAAAATGTATTAAAAATAAATATCAAGCCACTTATTGAACTTTTTACTGTGCAACAGATCTTTTTAGATAAAACCTAAATATTTTTTCTCCATTTGAAAAATATTTAGTATATTTAAAAAAATAATTAAACAATACCTTTTCTTCAAATTGCAAAAACAACACTTTCTGCCCTGTAGCAGGTAAATATTAAGTTAAAAATATGCCGCTTTTGCTAGGAAATACATAGTACATTTTCTGTGCATTCCGAAAACATGCACAACTAAAAATTGACAATTTTTGATATATGACGTTGTTGAAAGGAGTGAGCGATATGTGAGAATGATTATTAAATAAATGTTATTTGAGTAGTTAGATATATTCTCCACAATATCAGAAAAAAATAATAAAATCGGTCAATATTTATGAAAAATATTGTTCATATTGATAGTACACACCTAATAAAAAATACCATTTTTGCACAAAAGTCGCCAGCAATTTTAGAATACATACATATAACAAAAAATCTCAGCACTAAAACAGTTAAATATACAATATATAAAACCCTTATCCGTACCCCAATGGTGCATAGGGCACTACTTCATATAAAGGCAGTGTTATCTTGATCGTTTACACATGAAGGAATGGTGATCAGCCCTCCGCTCCAGGTACCAGTCCAGGGTAATATTGAATAAATATTACAGTGAAAAAATCACTTGTATTTATTTGACCCCCCTGGGAATCGAACCCGGGACCTCCAGAACGGTAGCCAAGCATGCTGACCATTACATTACAAAGGCGGGAAAAGTATGTTTATATTTAGAATAAAAATATTTTTTTACCTTGAAGTCGGAGTTAAGTCCTTCGAGGCGAACCTTATCCGGGAAGGAGACGGAGAATTTTTCCGGAACGGTCTTCACCATGGAAGTGGCGATGACTCTCTCCTGGCACTTGATTAGGCATACCAGGTAGTGTCCAAGTGCTCCATCTAGACAAAAGTATCCACTTATCAATGTAATGAAGAAAAACATCCAATATTTAGAAAAATTATCTTAGCATACTTAAATGTATATTAGATATGCCTTTACACATGACATGTTTTTTGTGTATATTATGTTAAAATAGAAAACAAAAATAAAAAAACATATCGCTCACTCCTTTCAAGAACGTCATAAATCAAAAATCGACAATTTTCGGTTGTGCATGTTTTCGGAATGCCAAGAAAATGTACTATATCCCAGCAAAAGAGGCATATTTTAAACTTAATATTTACCCGCTACAGGGCAGAAAGTGTTGTTTCTGCATTTTGAAGAAAAGGTATTGTTTAATTATTATTTTTTTAAATATACTTAATATTTTTTAAATGGAGAAAATACCTTCAGGTTTTAAATAAAAAGATCTGTTGCACAGTAAAAAGTTCAATAAGTGGCTTGATATTTATTTTTAATACATTGTATTATATTTTTAAACTTTAAAAATACTCTCCTGAGAAATCCAGTTTTTTGATTTACGACGTTCTTAAAAGGAGTGAACGATATGTAAAAAGAACTCCTCCGACAAGACATTTAAGATGGGTCTCTGCAAAAAAAAAATAGGCATGCGATATGTATACAATTATTGAATCCCGTCGCCAGCGGTCCGCAGGTGTAAAAAAGCATTGTTAACTTTGTATGGTAATATAACACTCTCCTTATAATTCGTTGTTCACTTTGTGTAATACCACTTTAAAACACTGCTTAATGACTAGCGGTTTCCGAATAATCACTAAGTCAAATGTAGACTTAGTCTGTCTTAGATTACAACATTTTTAGTGTGTCCAAATACTTGTTCACAAATCTGGATTATCTCCAATATTTTTATTCACATTATTTATTGACACCATACTTCCATACAGACACCATATTCTTCATCATCTTATTTTTTGACATCTCAACATAGATGAAGAAGAATATGGAGGTTCTTCTTCAACTATGTTGGGATGTTAAAAAAAAAACTTAGATTTGTCCGCCTCCGTAGTGTAATGGTCAGCACGCTCGGCTACCGTTCTGGAGGTCCCGGGTTTGATTCCCAAGGGGGGTAAAATAAATAAAAGTGATTTTTTCACTGTCGTATTTATTCAATATTACCCTGGACTGGTACCTGAAGCGGAGGGCTGATCACCTTTCCTTCATGTGTAAACAATCAAAATAACACTGCGTTTATATGACGCAGTGCCCTATGCACCATTAAGGTGCGGATAAGGGTTTTATTATACATTTGACTTGATGATGGAATGATTATTCCGATGAATGATAAGGAGAGTGTTATAGTATCTAATGCTTCAAGAATCTTTGGTAGTTACAAAATGTCATTTTTGCAATATATTTACAATCCATTGATTACAAATTACACTTGGATGGCTTGACTCTGGCCAATGTCTGTACACGACTGATTCTTCAGTTCTTTGGACACGTTGCGCCTGGCAATGAGGATAGCCTGGAACGACTTGTTGTGATCGATAAGCCTGGAGGGGATCCCCCACACGATGGATCGATCAAGTTAAGGGAGCAGCAGGCACCTCGGTGGTTGGAGCGCTACGTGCAGTGCAGTCAAGGGATAACTGGAGAAGAGTCATTGCTGCCACAAGGGTCACAATCCTCAGTAATGAGGAATAAGACAGAGAAGAAGGGATTACAAACATTGTTGTGTTAATGCTTACCGGCATTGAGATGCCTGACATAGTCTCGTCTGAGGGGTAAATTCAGATCCTGCATGCTGAGCGTGACGGCTGCGGAGCTATTAGGCAGGATTCCTTCCACCTGAATCCTCTGGACTTCGTGCAGACAAGCCTGGCGTCGATGAGCTGTAAACAAAAATAAGTAACTAACTAACTAACCATCACGCCGCTTCACCGCAGGGGTAGGCAGAGAGAATATTCTTCGCCTCTTCCACGTCCATGCATCTCGTCATACATACCTGCCGGTTATTTCGATTCCTAACCTGATCGCTTTCAAGTATTTGACATACCTTGCCAAGTTTTTCTCCTTTTTCCAACTACATTCCCCTCATAAATTTATTTAACCATTCTTTCCTCACTCATTCGTTCCACATGTCAAAACCATCTTAACACACCTTTCTATTTATACCCTAATTTTATCGGTAATGCTTATCTCAGCTTTGCATTCCTTTTTTATTCCACCATTCCAACATCTATCATATATCATTTTGCCGCACATTCATCTGAGAGATCGCATTTTGACTGCATTCAGTCTACTTTCATCCTTCCTTTGCTAACTCCATGCTTCACTTCTATACATTAGGGTTGGAACCAGGACTCTATTGTGTACTGCCAGTTTAGCTTTCAAAAAAAGGTTTTTATTTGTAACTGATTTCAGTGTACCATTCACTCTGTTTCCAGCATTCACTCTCCTTTCTATATCTTTAAAAATAATATACCAGAATCGCAGGAAATGAAGGAACCTGATGAGTCGTTACGTAAGCAGCGATGAATTTCATTCCAAAACACATTACATAGATTAGATAACATTATCAAAATTTGCTCCATATCTTTCTTACTTGCAAGCAGCAGAAGACGTTCCCCTTCAGCCTGCTCAGTAGATCCGCTGAACTCAATAGTGGAGGCACATAGGTTCAAAGCCTGGCTGGCCTGTAACGTTAAACAAAATAATTAAATGTTAAACTTGGTGGTGTGTGGAGATTACGTTGTGAGTCATATTCAAGCTCACATACTCTGACTGCATCGAGAAGCGCATAAGTGCACGCGATACTCTTTAACCTGTCCGAGGGTGAGTTTCTGAGGACAAAACTGTACCTGGGGAGTGATTTTTTTTTGCTATTATTTTAATAGTTTATAATTTGATTTTTATAATTTGATATCATAGTCGATGTTATATGCAACATATTTTCTTAAATAAAAAAAATACACCAGTAAATATATTTTTTTAAGAAAATATTGTTTAACCCTTTAAACTTCCGCATGCACCGGTGATATGTATTTTGTACACCATATGAAAATATGGTTTAAAAACGGGAAAAATGTGAATATTCCTTAATTTTGCTTTTATTGACCATAGTTGTAGTTGAAATGTAACATTTTTGTCATGTTAGCTCTGGTATTACACTAAAAGTAGGGAAAAAAACAGCGACACAACCGCCGAGCAAGACAATCTGTGAAGCTGGCAGCTAGCGGAGTAAACACACACGTAACGATATGCGCGTATACCTACAAAGCACGCCACACGCGCACACACAGAAACGTTTGTTTATTGGTGATTTTATTCCCGATTTTTTCAAATTATTTATTTCCGTCGCTGCAAATGAATAACTTAATATTATAATACTTTCATATCATACACAATCATATTACGGAGGAATACAAAAATTCTGAGCCCGTATCTATTTTATTTTATATTGATATTCTCATTTGAAAAGTTGAATTGTAGTAAATACATATCACCGGGAGGGAAAGGTTAAATACAACCACAGATGACAGTACAAGTGCCTTTTAGATATAAAACGGGGCTTTAATTACAAGCGTGGCCGTACATGTATGGGTATACTCCCGGGCAGGTTGACATTATTTATTACCAAGTCTAAATCTTTGTTCACAATCTGAGTTGCGTCCACATAAGAGTTATATTTATATTTTTTATATTGATATATCAACAAAGATGAATAAGAACATTGAAGTCTTCATGAAGGTCTGCACTGTCTCAACTCAATCATAAAGTAGAATGGTGAATGGTACACATTTATCAAGTAATCATTTAAACCAGCCAATAACAGGTGATAAGCCTTGTATATACCTAGACTTCCATATTCTTCTTCTATGTAGATATATCAATTATTTAAAATGACGTATTTCTAACCTGAGAGATGATAGTATTTTGTTTTGCTACTTCTTCGAGGAGTTCCTTGACTCGCTGGCGAGCATCCACCTTCTCCGTACGCCTTTTCTGCTCCTCATCCACGGCGACCTTGGACGGTTGGTGTGCATCTTCATTCCGGACTATTCTGATGGGAGTCACCGCTTGCGGAGAACCCTTCAAATAGGAAAAAAAAAATACATTGGCAGATTCTAAATACTACCAAAAAATATACCAAAAACTTCCACACGCTCCATAAAAATCCTAAATGGAGTGTGTGGAAGTTTTTGGTGAGAGTATTTTAATGTTTTTAATGTTTTTGATTTAAAATAAACCCTGATGATGACAAGGTATTGTCGAAACCGGTAGATTAAATTGTATCAATAAAAAAAGTGGTGAAAACAAAGTTAATTAATTTTATAAAGTTTATAAAATGTGCCGCAAAGTATCTGCGGAAAACATTAAAGAAATAGTACAATTATGTTTAAAGGCCAAGACTGATGTCAATTAATATACCTGACTCTGTTGTTTTCGGTAGAAACTGACGGTATGCACCAAGGGTTTACTCCGTTCTATTTCTTCCTGATAGATGTCCTTCTGATATTTGCTCTTTGGAGGGGTCTTCAGCGGAGACTTGAACCTCTGACTGTCCTGGTTATTTCCCACTTCCGCAGACTTCTTGTAGTGGAAGCTGTTTGATGGAAGGGCGGAGCCTACATTCTACAAATTAAATATTAAACAATTTATCAATATCTTACAAAGTTATGTCGAATGCCATGTTAAATAAAAAATTCTCCATCTTCGACACATGTCCACGCATTGCAGTTTATCAGTGCTATTTTGATTGTTAATTTACCCACAAACGTAGGGTTGATAGTCTCAAAAGTGAACAATTAACATGGAAGCAGAACTCTTCAATACATAGTTTGGACCATTTTTAATTTTTTCATTAATTGATTCGGCAGTCACTTTGTGGTAAAATCTATACATTTTTAAAGAATGTCTTACTTAGTAACTACCACTATTTCTTAAAATCTTCTGTGACACGTGTTTCGATGCATTCCGCACCATTTTCAATGGTGTTTGCAAATGCATCATTTGCATCAAAAGCATCGTACGAATGTGACATTCGTTTGATAATGCCCTAACAAGGCGAAACAATTGTTACAATATATATTTTTTTAAATGTGTTTTTGTTAATAAAATACAACTTAGTAGACTCAAAAAATCTGTGTTTGATTTCAAATTAATACATAAATTAAAATGGAGTTCTACAAATTAAACGCCAAATCAATAAATAAACATCTACCTTGTTCTGTTTCGGCGGAGTGGGGCCTTCAGTATCGTCATCGGCATCGAGAACTTCATCCAAGAGATCATCCAGATCCTCATTGTTCTCTCCGTCACTGGAGGAGTCATAGGAATCGTCTTTGTTTCTCGTCACAACCGGGTCATGAGATCGCCTCTTCGCCCTGACTGCTTTCCTGGCCTTGGACAATGCCGACTCATTGGTCTTTTTGACTCCCACGGCTTTGAGGATATCCCGGGTGAAGGAGGTGTTACCCCAGTCATTCTCCACGTGTACGTTGGCGCAGGAATCTGAGCTTGTGTTTAAACTACAAAAAAATATAAATTAATATGAATAAAAATCAGTTTTTATGTACAATTTCAGTACAATTTCTGTTATATTTTATACAGATACACTGAGCTTTATAATATTATACCACTGACACAAAAACTAATAAAAAAATAGCTGATTAACATATCAGCTTACAAGTTCAGTGGAACCTCTTATAATGAGCACCTGTCATAATGAGTAATTCGCATATTCGTAAATATTAATAAAAATCAGTTGTTATGAACAATTTAAGTACAATTTCAATTATACTTTATACAGATACACTGAGCTTTGTAATATTAAAGCACTAACACAAAAACTAATTTAAAAAAACATTGAGTAACATATCAGCTTACAAGTACAGTGGAACCTCTTATAATGAGCACCTCTCATAATAAGCCATTCGCATAACAACCAAAAAAGTGAAAAAATTGCTCCTTTATTGGGGCGATGTTTCACATAATGAGTTACAGAGAAAGGGCAAGTCCCTTTTTCACGACATTCAGTTGCGAGCCGGGACCGTGTCAGTCAAAACAAAAAATGTTTCACTTAACAAGTAAGATTCTGTAAGAAATTATGCTCATTATGAGAGGTTCCACTCTAATCGTTTGACATGCATCTTCTTTATTTTTTTAAGTGGAAATTCTTTTACTATAATAAATCCCTTACCGCACCCCAATGGTGCATAGGGCACTGCTTCATATAAACGCAGTGTTATCTCGATCGATTACACATGAAGGAAAGGTGAACAGCCCTCCACTTCAGGTACCAGTCCAGTGTAATATTGAATAAATATTAGATTATTTATTGTTTCGGCATTAACTTTGTGGTAAGACATGTTACAATGATTAAAGAAAACACTTCGTTTTTTACCACTTAAGTTTTATTATAGACTACATGTTTCAGAAGTTAAACTTCCATCATTCAGGTCTGTATAATAACAATAGTTATTATAATAATAGTTATTATACAGACCTGAATGATGGAAGTTTAACTTCTGAAACATGTAGTCTATAATAAAACTCAAGTGGTAAAAAACGAAGTGTTTTCTTTAATCATTGTAATAAATATTAGAGTGAAAAAATCACTTATATTTATTAAATTCCCCTGGGAATCGAACCCGGGACCTCCAGAACGGTAGGCGAGCATGCTGACCATTACACTACGGAGGCGGACAAATACATAAAATATTTATAGCATTGACAATTCATTAATTTATTTTATAACATTTCATTCATCATAAAAATAAGCATTAATTGTTTCTTGGATATTTTTACATACTTTAAAATTACAATAAATTACGCTAGTAGCTTTTATTACATTTTTTAATACATTATCTACATTTTCAGTACTTTTAATAAATTTCCAAAATTTGTGATAAAATATTAATTAAAACCCTTATCCGCACCCAAATGGTGCATAGGGCACTGTGTCATATAAACGCAGTGTTATCTTGATCGTTTATACATGAAGGAAAGGTGATCAGCCCTCCGCTTCAGGTACCAGTCCATGGTAATTTTGAATAAATATTACAGTGAAAAAATCACTAATATTTATTTTACCCCCCTTGGGAATCGAACCCGGGACCTCCAGAACGGTAGCCGAGCGTGCTGACCATTACACTACGGAGGCGGACAAAATATAGGAAAAATAAATTTCTGAATACTAAAAGGAAACTTGCGTTTATCAAAAATACTGAAGTACATGTTTTATAAATGAAACTTAAATCTAGATAAGTCCTATACTAGATTATTATAATATTGTGATAATACGACTTAATTTGTTCCTTGTTTTCAGGTAAAAATAATACTATGTCCTGTGAGTTCAAAGGGATCCTATCAATAAAGCCCTTACAAGTATTGATAGAACCCTTTTGAACTAAACAGTAACTAAAAATATTAGATAAATTATAAAATTTAATTAATTGATTCGGCAATCACTTTGTGGTAAAATCTATCCATTTTTAATTAATGTTTTACTTAGTAAATACCACTATTTCTTAAAATCTACTGTGACACGTGTTTCGATGCATTCCGCATCATTTTCAAACACCGTATACATACGGTGTTTGAAAATGATGCGGAATGCATCGAAACACGTGTCACAGTAGATTTTAAGAAATAATGGTATTTACTAAGTAAAACATTAATTAAAAATTATTAAATTTTGGATTAAAAATGTACAAGCGAAAATATCAACCAATACATGGCAAAGATCATAAGGGAAAAAATCTTTAATTTATGGAAAAGGGTATTACGTTTTTATATTTTGATTTGCAAAAGGATATTTTGTTAAAATTAAAAACATTGTTGCATTATTGTCTGTCTACAAATTTTAAAAAAATCTGTATTTTTCGTTAAAAGTACATGAGTCTTATGGATATTCTTAAAATGATTTTGCAGGGTTCAATTTGTACTTATGATACTCTACCAGGAAGTGTTCAATATTTTTTTTTTTTTTTAAATTAATAGACTTTTTTTCAACCCATAAAAATCCCTACTTATAAAAATGGTTTTAATCTTAGTCCACCTCCATAGTGTAATGGTCAGCACGCTCGGCTACCGTACTGGAGGTCCCAGGTTCGATTCCCGGAGGGGGGTTCAAATAAATATGCTGTTTTTGTGATTTTTCACTCTTATATTTATTCAATATTACCCTGGACTGGTACCTGAAGCAGAGGGCTGATCACTTTTCATCCATTTTTTAATTTATTTATTTTTCAAAACATATTACATACATAAGTCATTTATGTATAATATTCCCAATGAGTAATTTATATTTCTCATTTTGGGATCAAGATAACGCTGCATTTATATGATGTAGTGCTTTATGCACCATTGAGTGCGGATAAGGGTTTTTAAAAAATCTTATATATCATAAATAAATACATTTTTTTAAAGTTTTTTATTTCAACATATTTTATTTCAACATATCAAGCGATTCTTGACAAATAATTGTTAACGCCAGTTAGTAGATTGTTTTTTGAGTAAATCTACCAAAACTAAGCATATCGTTATTACAAATGTTAGTCTTTATCTTTACGTATAGATAATTACTCATCAATAAAGACATCTAATAGTAAAAATATGAATTTATAAAATATATTTATTGTTAAGCGCTGTTGAGGTAATTATTCACATAAATTGGGCATTATTGTCATTACTTCTGAAATATTTTTTATTGTATTAAAGATTTTTAACTTGAGATGATGTTAATTCAAATTTTTAAATAACAAAATACATATGCATCATTTCTTCACCCTCAATATAAATCTAAGCATGAAAGTAGTTAATTATATCAAAACAGATTTTTTAAAATGAGAATACCAATTTTTTTTTTAAAACATTTATAATTTTTGAAGGCTGCTAAATGTTTTCTTGTGCTGCTGTCCGTGGGAATGCTGTTGATGACATTTTCATGTACTATGATGATGGCTTCTGCTTCAATACTTACTTTTTTATATATCATTTCTCATTGAATAAGAAATACCAAGAATAACCAATAAACCACCTTAAGAAAGGATACTTTTGATCTAGTTTTATTGATGATATTTGTGAAATCTGTCAATATTTGCTATATTGCAATCATAAATGTGTCTTAAAAAAAATAAAGGCAACTTTTTTTGTCAATTTTTTTCTAAAATGGATGAAAACATGTACGTTTCAACTACTACTACTACTACTACTACCATCACGCCGTTTCTCCGCAGGGGTAGGCAGAGAGGATGGAACGCCACACTCTTATGTCCTGACATACACTCCTCGCCTCCTTCACATCCATACATCTAGTCATACATGCCCTCCGAACGTTTCTAACATCAGCTAAATGATATTTTGGCATTTAATGGGTTTGTGATCTCTTTAGAAAGTAAAATCAAAGCGTATGACAAAAAAATTATAACAATAAAAAACACACATTTTTCTCAACCCTGCATTTGTAAAAAATTTAAAAAAAACCTATTATGGCTTACACTTGTATTTACTTTACGCCTAGGTGTCACTTCAAGCGTTTTTCATCTTGTAGTGTCAATATTGCCAGCTTGCTGAGAAATTGTAACTGCAGAAAAAAATATGTATGTATTGCACATTCTACAATAAGTAATTTACAGACAATTTGTCTTTATTTATATCAAAATATAAATTTCTAATAATCTCTTATCGTTACCCTTTGAACCATATTTTGATATCAGATTATTGTTCATAATATTGTTATGGCGCAGTATTATTTCAGACAACTTGACCAAGACTCTAAGTGCATGCGAGAGGGCAGGGCAGGGGTGTACGTGGAGGAATGTTTACACAGAGACCTAACCCCTTTTAAGATTGACACGAAGACTGAATATACTTGTTCTTTGACTGTCATACTGACCTGTTAAATAAACCAACTGATTCTTAATTGCCAGTAATTATTACCGTAATAATATTTTATAATATAAAAATTTATCAGAGATTTGAAAATTTAAGATATAGCTAGGCTAGTTGAGCTCTAACGTTTATTTTTATGTAAATATTACTCGTATTTACTTAAGTAACTAACAAACCATCACGCCGCTTCTCTGCAGGAGTAGGCAGAGAGAAAAGAACACCACACCAATCTGTCTTTGCACACAAACTTCGCCTCTTCCACATTCATCCGTCTTCTCCGAATACATCCCGATTATTCCGACTCCTGACTTGACCACTTTGAAGTATTTGAAATACTTAATCATGCTAAGTTTTCATCGGTCTTCCTCTGCTCTTTTTTCTAACTACATTCGCCTCATAAAATTGTTTTACTCTTCTTTCCTCATTCATTCCACATGCTCATCTCAACATACCTTTCTTAATTTTATCGATAATGCTTATCTCAGCCCTGCATTATTTCCTTATTTCACCATTCGAAAATCTATCATACATCATTCGCAGACGCACATTCGTCTGAGGGATCGCATTTCGACTGCATTCAGTCTACTTTCATTCAGTTGGCAAAAGAAAGATTTTTTTCTTCAATATCATATATTGCGAAGAAAAATAAAGTTATTTTTTATTTTCTTAAACTCTGGACCATGACCAACACAGTTGTTCAAAAACCTCTCAGTACAAAAATTAAACATTTTTAAATCCATTTTAATTTAAATTATAAGGACGGATGCGACATCTTATCCCTAGAGTTCTAATATTTTATAGAAAAAAAAATTTTTTGAATGGTAAGGTTTGCACACATTCTCTGAATGTGTTTTCGATTTTTCATTATAAGTTGTTGTTCCCTTCAAACTGTACTCATTTAAATTAGCAGTAGGAATGATG
The DNA here is from genome assembly GCF_059751285.1 of Brachycentrus maculatus. Classification (NCBI taxonomy): domain Eukaryota; kingdom Metazoa; phylum Arthropoda; class Insecta; order Trichoptera; family Brachycentridae; genus Brachycentrus; species Brachycentrus maculatus. Next base: position 1,279,355 of record NW_028280769.1, read on the forward strand.
ATGAACATATGGATTACGGTTGGTGAAAATAAAGTACTTGTAGCGTCTAACGACAGGAAAATTAAATTAATTAATCAAATGTAATCGGTACAGAGGAAGACTGAAGAAAACTTAACGTGATCAAGTATTTCAAATACTCAAAGCGGTCAGGTCGAGAGTCAGAATAATCGGCGGGTATGTATGAGGAGATGCATGAATGTGGAACGGCGTAGATTGTTTGCAAAAACAGAGTGATGTGGCGTACTAAAGGAGTGTTGAGATGGTTTGGACATGTGGAACTGATTGTGGAACTGATGACCGAGGAAAGAATGTAAAACAGATTTGAGTAAAATGTAGAGAAATATAAGCACAGGAAGACTGAAGAAAACTTGGCATGATCAAATATTTCAAATACTTCAAAGTGGTCGGGTCAGGATAGGAATAATAGGCAGGTATATATGAGGTCATATGCCTCATAGGCCGTATCGTGTTGGCCATATGCTCCACCTAGGGAGCGAACATAGAAAAAGAAGAAGATATATGAGGAGATACATGACTGTGGAAGAGGCGAAGATTGTTATACTTTATACATACTTTCTCTCTGACTACCCATGCAGGAAGCGGCGTGAAGAAAACTTTTAAATTTTTACCTATAATATTTTGACCTATATTTGTGCTATTATTATAATTTGTATTGATTTGATGTGACAACTTATGGCCACATGGTAAATAAATAAATGTTGTATATGTTTCAAAGTAACAATGGTTTATTGGTTCTCTTGGCATTGTGGCTGAAATAAATGGGGGAAATAAAACTGCGCGTATAAAATCCAAGGCATCTTTAATACATATTTATAAAGGAATATCACAGATACAAAAATACTTAAGTACAACACAATTTTTCAATGATTTTGTTCATTGCAACAAGTATTTTTCATAGAATAAATCAATGAAATAAACCAATAATCTAATACATGGTCGTAATCTAATAATGTTTTGCAAAGTGTCTCAACACGAGATTCATATTGAAGGGCTCCATGTGACTTTTTCTAGTTTTTGGTTGATTTCCTTAATCCATCCCAGAATTACTTTTTTTAAATTAAAAAATAAGTGTTGCAACAATTTACAATATGTAGCTCAGTTATTTTTATTTTTAATTAATTACTAAAATAATAATTTCTTGTGTATTGCTTGATAATTTAAGACTTTGGGCCGAAACCAAGAAACTTTATTATTTTTCTCTATTATTTTTCTTGTCTGTGATAACATTTGACTACAGAAAAAAATCTTTTAAAATTTTTTCGTAGATTGCAATGAAAAATAAACTGCTCTATGTAATATGTTTAGAGAGATATTTGGTTTTTACTATCTTGTATAAAAAAGGGTTTTGTGACATACACGAGGTTTTCGCCCCAAAGTCTTTTGATAAGTTTTATTATAATAATTTGTATTTAAAAGTTATTAAACAAAAACTATTATAAATTAATATGGAAAACAATTCACAGGATCATTTTTTTAAAAAGTTAACCTTTAATTAAGCGCATAGTACCCATAATGACAAATTTTAATGTCAAGTTAAATAAATGAATGTTGAATGATTTGAGAATTAAATCCAAATACAGTAGAATCTTGAGTTGCGATCGCCATACGTCATGAACAATCCAGACTGCCGACAAATAAAAAGAGAAAAAAAATTGGCAAACAGAATTTTGGGATCCAAAATTCTGTTCGCACACTGGGACTAAATTAAATTCTGTTACCCAAAATTGTGTTTGCATACTGGGACTCTGAAAGTACATTCCCAGGTCCGTTATAGAAACACTTGGTTTCCAGGACCATTTAATTATTTTTTTTATTATGAGATAAAGGGATCATGCATCTCTTATGTCACTGCGACCATATTAGGTATATTGTGATCTCCTTCTGTATCATAGCTCACTCTCAAGACCTACGTGAGTCATGTAGCTCACGACCTGTCTTGGTGGTAAGAGCATTTGCCTTCTCGGAGTCTAGTAGTGGTACTCCAAGGATGTGACTTCGTTTGCGAGCGAGTGCGTCACACTAATAAAGAATCCAGGGCCATACCGAAACTACTTACTATATTTAGGTTACCATAATTATGACAGCCATGAGAATGTATAATTTAGTACAATATATTCAAAATCCTTATCCGCACCCAATAATATATAAGGCACTGCATTGTATAGAAGCAGTGTTATCAATGATTGTTAAATAAGTCAAGGAAAGGAAGGATGATCAGACCTGAGCTACAGGTACCAGTCTAGGATAATAATAAATATTAGAGTGAAAAATCACTTAATTTATTTTGAACCGCTTGGGTATCGGACCTGGGACCTTCAGCGCTAACCACAAAACTATTGAGGCGAACAAGGTTTAAAAAGAAATAAAATTTGCACCTATCTTTCTTTATGACAATGTATTGTTTCAATTGTATGGCATCTCATTCCACATATGTACACATACCACATACGTGTAAATCTATACTGAATTTAAAATGAAGTCAAATTAGTTAGTGGATGTGAAAAATCATTCCTAACAGCATTTATTTTTTAACATGACAGTCACATTTATAATCTAGCGGACAAGTGTAGAGTCCCAATGCATCATAAGGTACTAAAGAAACTATTATATTTAAATATAATAACATATTTTTATGAATAATTATAAAAATAAATATCCAAGAAACAAAAAAAATCATGCAAAAGGATCAAATCAACTGAAAAATGTTACATGCATCTGATATTTCTGTAAAATTAAATTAAATGTGGTGCTGAAAAAAAGATAATAACAATTATATTTTGTTTTTTAATTAATTAGATGTGATTCAATAGCTCAGTGTATCTGTAAAAAGGTTAAAAAGCTAAAAAGGTAAAAAAAAAATAATAAACATGCATAGAATGGCATTGAAAGATATCGAGAATAATTTTTTAAATGTGAAATAAAACCAAAAAATGATACCTTTTAATCTAAGCGCTAATCCTACAATAAATAACGTATGAAGTAAGAAATAATTCGCACCTGGCAAGACTAAATATTATATTTTATATAAATCGTTTCTAAAAATAAGGAATGTATGATCCTAGAGTTAAACTACCCAGTAAAGGTTTTAGCATAATGGCAAAATGTAACTATCCTAACACGCTGACATTCCTCACACTAACGGCAGACATAAAACATTATATACTAAAACAAAAAAAAGGATCTATGTTTGTTCAAATTATAAAACAAAATGAAGAAATATATTACAGCCGTAGCGGAATTTCAAACTGGAAATCAAACATGCTATTATAAAAATCGTTATATCTTTATAATCGTTAACATTGTAATCTAATGTCTAAATATTCCTAACTGCGGTCAGTCGAAAACTTAATAAATCTTACGTTAATAAGATTCAAAAGAATATCTTTTTTTGCGATTCCAATTACAATAGAAACAGGACAAAATGGATATCTATTTTGTAAAATGTATATGTAACGTTCTTCACAATTCACAACACCGATAAATATTTCCAAAATGCTAATCTAACCAGTCTTGGAGTTATATTATTTGCATATACAAATTGACAACAATTCTTTGTTTTATTAGTCATGTAGTTATCGATATTTAACGCATAAAGTGCAGCGTAAGAGTATTTTTTGTGACACAAATATGTATCGAAATCTCCTCAAAAAGATTTGCCTGCTTTGAATATGTAATTAGACATCTATTTAAATGTACGCTGGACAAATGTGCCGAATCGGTCAGTCTTGGGAAATACATTTGCATAATAAAAGACATTTTCTTGCAAAACTACTTGGCAGTCGTGATTTTAACATGTATAGAGAATCGGTTAAAAAGGAAAACCTCGTTCGAAAGCAGATGAAATTAGAATCGGTTGTAACGTAAATGAAAATCAAAGTGTTTTCTTTTTTTTCACTTTTGTGTCATTTGCACTTTTCATATTTATAGTGCTTCAATGACTAATCTGAGATTTTGTAATTTTTTTCATTATATATTAAAATTACTATGTGCACCAAAACTACATACAGATTTAAAATATGAAAGATTTCACAACTATCATAGATTAATACTCTTTTACTTGGTTGATATTCCCCTTCATTAATACTTTAAGTAGCACATTGCGGCTCAGGGCTTTAGTCCGGGAATATACTTGCAGCTAGAAACACTGTTAATACTTTAAGCTGCTGCAGTTTCACGAAAAAAATGTCATTCCGTGCACAATGGAATTTTTCATCAATCAGTTTGCAGTCTTAACAGATGCAGTTAACTTGCGGTCAAATGTGCCCTAAATTAATTTGTTTTTGTATTGAAACTGCAGAATATCTAACTGGGGCAACTGGAAGCGATTTACGCCGACTGCTTCCAGCTGTTAGTGTATTCCCAGACTTAGTAATGACACTGTTTTACAAAAAAAGAATAAACCATTTAAAATTGTGGTCACTTTTAAACCCTAACAATGAATACCACAATGTGATACAAAATAAATTGACAAAAGAAAGTATTAGGAAAGTATTAGAAAGTATTAAGAAAACGATCCCAAAACCTACACCCAATAATTGGGTTCTTGACTGAATTTTTGTTTTGTAAGTAAGGTCCTTAAAAAAATTAATTAACCATTTAGAAAAAAAATCTGAATTTCTTTGTTATTCCATGTAAAATATCTCCATTGGTGTGAACTCATTAATACCCATTAAAAGCTCAAATACGCTAAAAAAATTAGTGCAACGACGTCAATTTGTTTCCGATATGGATACCGTTAACTAGAAACTCCACCAAAAACCACGTTTCATTGGAATCAGTCATATTTTTTTGTATATTTTGTTCAAATGCACAAGAAGAAGAAACAGCACTCTAGAGTAAAGTCTGCACACCTTGCCAGACACGACTGTTTGGACTCGTCTTCCGTCGTGGGGGCCTCGATGTCGGACAGGCCCGGGTACAGCCTGCCCTCCTTGGGGCCCGTGGCCCGGATGCGCTTCACCTCCTCTAGTACAGACAGGACCTGTGGGGAGTCGGTGGAACCTGAAAACGGTTCATTTCTTTATAAAAACAATCTATGTTTAAGATGGTGATAAATAAAAAGATTGATAGTGAAAGTTAATACATCCAAAATGAAAAACTAAACAAATAAAAATAATTAAAAAAAATATATTGTTATTATGTTCATGATAAATTATTTGGCTTGTTTGATAATACGGTGTCTTCCTGTAACTACTTTTTTGGTTAATTTTCCACTGAATGGTGAGTTAGTCAATTTCATATTTTGGCTTTTTCCTAAAATAACCCATTTTCTGTTAGCTTTTTCACAATATGACCCAGCTGTTCAACTAAGCGTATTTCAATTCTCAAAGTATTTTACGAAAATGTCGCTATATAAATTATACAAATTTATTATTATCATATTCATTTTTAATTTAAGTTTTACTTGGGAAATACCACTATTTACCAAGTAAAACTTAAATAAGGTATACGGTGTTTGAAAATGATGCAGAATGCATCGAAACACATCGCTCACTCCTTTCAAGAACGTCATAAATCAAAAATTGACAATTTTCAGTTGTGCATGTTTTTGAAATGCCCAGAAAATGTACTATATCCCAGAAAAATCGGCATATTTTTAACTCAATATTTACCCTCTACAGGGCAGAAAGTGTTGTTTTTGCATTTTGAAAAATGGTATTGTTTAATTATTTTTTTTAAATAAACACGTTTCTTTAAAAAAAATACACAATGGATTTTTAAAAATAGTGGTACATATTTACCAAGTAAAACTAAAATTGAAAATGGAAAGATATTAGCACAAGGGACTGCCGAATCAATTAATGAATTTATTATATTCACCCAGCCAAGAATTAAACACTTGACAAAACATTACAATAGCCAATTTATTTTTTTAAATACTTGAAAAAATTTAAAAGCATTTTATTGAAATACTAACTTCTCCTTTTGTTGGGTTGCTGGCCGACCACAGACGCGTCTGTCTCACTCTCGCCTCCGCCCTGCGCGGGGGGCGGGGGAGGGCCCTGCGAGGGGGGTTGCACCCTCCTGTTGGCCGCGTTGGCCATGCGCCCCCCCCGGTGGTCACCCGACCCCATCAGGGGACTGTCCTCGGAGGTGGGCTCATCTTGATCTATTTCCGTTTCGATACGGTCCATTTCGTTTTCGTCAACCTAAAAGTTGAACTCGACATTTAAAAACATGGGAAAGAAAAAATTATAGAAAAAGTAAACCATTTTTTTTCTTCCCACAAAGCTATCCTACCTGCAGACAAGCCTCTAAATGTAGACATTTAGAGGCTTGTCTGCAGGTAGGATAGTAAGGATAGGGAAAGTAAATATGAAAAATACATTACAAACACCCAGACAAATTGAAAATAAATATTTCTTGAATTAATTTTGCAATTGGCGGGAATCGAACCCGCGACGCCAATTTCGCAGTCGAGCATCTACTCAACTACGCCATGATGCCTGTCGTGGCGTAGTTGGGTAGATTGATTGCATTTTTCTTCTTCTTACCCTTATCCGCATACAATAGTGCATAGGGCACTGCATCATATAAAAGATAGCATTTTTAAAATATGCTATTTTAAACAGTTTACAGTAAAAGAAATATCTATAAAATTATATATTATATTGCTTCCCCTTAACACATCCCCCACATTTCCCCTTTACGAGAAACGCTTAAAAGCGTATATTACATACTGTTGGTAGAGAGCAGGAGACGTTTATAAGCATTCCATTCGCTTACTTTTGATAGTGTGTGAAATGCCAAAAAACATTGTATAAATTAGAATTTGGTTTGAGGTTACTTGTGATTAGTATACGATCGTAATTAGTACACTAATTAGGATCGGGGTTGATGAAAAAACCATCCTACAACGATGCGATAAGTCAATAAAATAACAATTTTGTTATTTATTGCAAAGACATTTACTTTATTGCAACATCTAATAACTTTTTGTGACAGTCATTTCTCTGTGTTGTAGTATTGCCAAACTGTGTTAAAAAAATCAGCATTACAAATTTTGTAAATATAATCCTTATTCTCTTTTTATATAATGCGAAACATCAATCAAAATAACAAAATAATAGTGGAATCATGAAATGTCATCACAACATAGATGAAGTAGAATATGTAAGTCTGGGCATTGACAGGGCTTATGACTGTCATATGCTGATTTAAGTGATCACTTCACACACGTGAAACATTCACCAATTCTAACCATGATAGACAACCACACTATTCATGTTCTTGGAACTTCTACATTACTGCTGCTGTACATTACTGCTGCTGGAACTGCTTAAACTCGAAATGCAGTCCTTGAATTCAATAGACTTCACGAGAGACATCTATGGTGGGATGAGGCAAGCTTTTTATTAATCAGAAAGTCTTTGCTGTAAAGCCCTGTAAATACCCAGATAAATTCTTCATGTTGAGATGTCAAAAAAATAATTTAAAAAAAAACTCCTAATTGGAGATAATCCAGATTTATGGACAAGTATTTGGACACACTCAAAAACGTTGTGAATGCAATGAGCTTACAATATATATAAACACTTACGGGAGAAGATTTTTTCAAGACACGTAACTCTAACATTATGCAAATATTTTATGAGCAAACCACACACACAGTCATCCCACCTCTGCATCAGTATTTTGTGTGGCATTTTCGTGTGCCACATAAAAAGTATAATGAGACAGCCAAGCATAAAATACATCTGTTTCAATAGGAAGTGTCAAATTTATCTAGCACACAATATTTTACACGAGTAAAATAATAATCGCCGAATCGCCTTTTTCATAAATAAATCCTTGGAAATATGGTAATATGGTGTTTGTGTGATAAGCTTACTGGCAGTTCTAACAGCAAATAATGATTAGTATTGGTACTAAAATTAATCCGTTTAATGCATTAATTGTGATGACTGAGAAAAAGCGTTCCCATACATTATAGATTTTTTTGGTGAATATTTTCAGGGACAGAGCTTTTTTTTAATCAATAAAAGTCCCGGAACACACTTTATGTCAGGCTTTTCATTAAAGCCATTCCATTGAGTTACATGGAAAAAAAACCCTATTCAGAGATATAACCTGCAAGCCTTTCATGCAAGTAGGAGAGAATGAATGGGCAAAAAAAATATATAAAAATTAACAACACCCACAGTAATTGAAAGCAACTGAAACGTGACCAGACTTTGTGGATTATCATAATTCATTATTTTAACACATTGTTTTTGGGTGGTTTTTTCATCAACCCCGACCCTAATTAGTATACTAATTAGGGTCGTATCCCAAGTAATCATACATTCATTCTATTCTAACCCTTATCTGCACCCAATGGTGCACAGGGCACTGCATCGTATTGACGCAATATTAGCTTTATCGTTAATTATATGAAAGCAAGGTGATCACTCCTGCGCTTCAAGGATCAGTCCAGATTAATATTAAATAAATATTGGAGTGTAAAATCACTAATATTTATTCTCACCCCCCTGGGAATTGAACCTGGGACCTCCAGCACGGTAGCTAAACACGCTGACCATTACACCACGGAGGCGGACAGTAATCATAAGTAACCACAAACCAAATTCCGATCTGTACAAAGTTTTTTGGCATCACGCGTTCCATCAAAAGTAAGCAAATAGAACGCTTGTAAGCATCTCACATTCTCTACGCACTATATGCGAAATACGCTCTTAAGCGTTTCCCGCAAACAATGTGTTAGCAATAAACACTGTTCTGGAGCTAATAAGCAATGTTTTTGGTGTGTTACGGATTTCTAGGAAGAATTTAGGTGTGTCGTAAGTGAGAAAAAGTTGCAAAGCACTAATATATCGCTCACTCCTTTCAAGAACGTCATAAATCAAAAATCGACAATTTTCAGTTGTGCATGTTTTCCAAATGCCCAGAAAATGTACTATATCCCAGCAAAAGCGGCATATTTTTAACTTAATATTTACCTTCATTGATTCGGCAGTCACTTTGTCGTAAAATCTATCCATTTTGAATTAATGTTTTACTTAGTAAATACCAATAGTGGTATTTACCAAGTAAAACATTAATTTAAAATTAATATTTACCTGCTACAAGGCAAAAAGTGTTGTTTTCGCATTTTGAAGAAAAGGTATTGTTTAATTATTTTTTTAAATATACTAAATATTTTTCAAATGGAGAAAAAACCTTGAGGTTTTACCTAAAAAGGTCTGTTGCACAGTAAAAAGTTCAATAAGTGGCTTGATATTTATTTTTAATACATTGTATTATATTTTTAAACTTTAAAAACATTCTCCTGAAAACACAAGTTTTTTGATCTGTGACGTTCTTGAAAGGAGTGAGCGATATAACATTGGATATATTAAGCAATCTTTCGCTTCAACTATCATTACCTGGGTCCTCAGGAACCTATTCTTCAGCATGAGCATCTCCTCCTCCCTCTGTTTCCTCGCCTTGTCGACAATCTCCTTCTCACTGAGGGTCTGCTGCAGCCCGGCGACCATCCTGGTGCCGAGAACTCGGGCGCTCGCCGAATGCGTCGCGGCTAGCTCCGAGGGTTTCGGCTCCGTCTTGGGCTTTGTGGTCGCCACCGCCGGCTTCTTGGCTAAAAGTGAAGATGGCGGATGATGCAAGGTGATGGTAATTAGATTGGTAATGTAAAAATAAATAGTAACCTATTGTATTTATTATTTCGGCATTCACTTTTTGGTCAGACACGATGAAATTGTAAAAGGAAAACACTTGTTTTTTACCACTTGAGTTTATTTTATTATAAGTAGTGGATTAATTTAATTTCCATCCGTATTTAAAAGCAGCTTCTGAGGAGCAACTAGTGGAGATTTGTGGACGCACGTAATTAGTGCAATCCACCTGTCCCCATAGACTGGTTTCGGAAGCTATGCTTCCATCTTCAGGTCTAAATATACACTGAATATTTATATTTTGTACATCAAAAGCATTGATAACTTTGTGGTATGGTAATAAAACACTCTCTACACACAAATTACACAAAGTAAACAATGGATGGTAAGGAGAGTGTTTTTTTAAATATTTATATTTAGACATGAAGATGGAAGCATATCTTCCGAAACTAGTCGTTATAATAAAATAAACTCAAGTGGTAAAAAAAAAAGTGTTTTTCTTTTACAGTAGTAACCTAACTGAAGTGCTTCGACTGTGAATAGAAAACAAATTTACCATTTTTCATCCTTGTATTTATATGCTAGTGATTTTGTCAATAACCAGTTAGCATAATGTTTACAAAATGCATTGATTAGATTTTACTGCAAGATGGGTAGGAAATTTACAGGGCTTACGACCTGTCATTGGCAGGTTGAAGTACTCTCTATACTACGCTATTTGAATTCTATTACTGAAAGATAATCTGACTCGATTTTCAGTCTCCTTAGTGTAATGGTTAGGTTGTTTAGCTACCATGCTGGAGGTTCCGGGTTCGATTCCCAGTGGGGGGCGGGTGATATTAAATATTAGTGATTTTACACCCTAATAATTAATTAATGTTACCCTTGCCTTCATGTAAGTAATCAAGATAACACTGCGTCAATAGGATGCAGTGCCCTATGCACCATTGGGTGCCGATAAGAAAGATAATCACTATAAGTTGAGATACTAATATTATGCCAAATGGTTTTTCAAATACAGCCCATCTACACCCAGTGATGCATAGGGTACTGCATTGTATTGATTTTGACCATTTATACACAAATGGTTTAGGTAAGTAGAAAATGTATATACTAAAATACGTCAAATGCGTACATAAAAATTTATTCAGTTTTTTTAATTCTAAAAATAACAGTTTGTTATTTTTTACTATGTTTCACCACAAAATCACGTGTTAATTTTTTCCTGCGTGGGAGGTAAAGGCAGAACTTTCGAGAATTGTGACATTATGATTATTATTGTATTATTTTTTATGAACAATTACAACAGAATTTTAAAAAATATTAATAGAAAATTTCAAGATTTTACCTTAATGTCAGGATTGAAAATTGGTGTCATTCGCGTTAAGATAAAATTTCAAAAGTCGTGCACATCGAGAGAAACCAGAAAGAAAACTAAGATATTTTAAATGATGCAAACATGAAGCAATGTTATTTACCTTTTTCATTAGCGTTATTCTGCAACGCTTTGATAGGTGGCGCCATTCCAAATGCCGCTTTCGGTATTATCGCTGACCCTTTATTCTTTTCAAATAGCGCTTTTCTTTCTCTCATCGACATTAATGCCGGGTCGGTATTTCTAGGACTCGCCGTCGTCGTTTCGAAAATCGCCGCTTTCGACATGACATTTCCCCCGGGTGAGCCATTCATATTTGAATTATCCGCCATTCTTCTGTCCCTCGAAATAGGCGAGCTGCGATTGGACGAGGAATTACTATTTACCGACCGTAGAGACCTGCTATCTGGCGTAGATAACGCGGATCCCTGCTTTACCGGCAAGGCCCCTTCGTTCGCGACTTCGTTGCGGTTCTCGCTTTCGCATCTGCCGTTTGTGATGTCTTCGATGCTGGACGCACAATTATCACTGAAGCTGTTTTCTTTTTCGTAATTGCCATTTTCCAGGTTTTGTTTCGGTGGAGGAGGCGCTTTGTGTTTCTTTATCGACGGTCTCTTCGTAATGTTGCCTCTCGGCGAGCGAGAGGGTGAGGTGACAACCGCCACCGCCGCCATGTTGGTGTCGGACGCTGGGGTAGGTTTGTCGCCCTGTTGGTGATTGGACGGTGAGAAATCGTAAACGAGCCGCGATTGGCTGACGGACACACGCTTGAAGCCCTTGGATTCCTATGCAGCGAACATTCCAGTGGTGTAAACGACAACATCGTTCAAATATCTTTTTATAATAACCCACCACGTTTCTACCGAAATTAATGAATGAAAAAAACTTTTTTACCGAACTATCGCGTATTCCAGTGAAGAATCCAAAAGCAAAAATACCTTAACCACGTGTGGAAATTACTAAAAGGGTATTCTAAAAAAAAAAAATTATGACTGGGTAGGATCGACCAAAGAAGCAATATTTTTTTATTTGCTAAGCATTAACAGAATTATACCAGAAATAACTACAAGATATAAATAAAACCATGTTATATCCTAGTTAGTAATTTGTTTCAAAATAAGAATTAAACTGAATTACAGGAAATTGACAGTACTAATTCAAAGATTTATCGAATATTTAATTTCGAACAAAGTTAAGCTATCATGAAGTATGTCAATGTCGAGTCTGCATAGTTGATTATAAGAGGTCATAGCACGATTGACGGGTGCATTATAGTAGCTGCTACCGCGTTGTATTTTGTAATGCGAAATAATTTAGTACGTCTCGGTGGGATATTAAAATATACATAACAGAAAGGTTTGGGCAATCTGGTTTGTCAGTTATTATGAATAAATATTAGATACGCCACTGCTCACCCTTTTGTATAGACGAAAGTCGGAGGTGAACGTTATTATTATAAAGGTATTTTATAAATTTGTCTAGTAAACAGTAAACCCCCCTACAACGTTGAGATAGGTAGTACCCCTTTATCAGAGGGAATGTTATAAGGTATTAATGTTGAAATTGTATTTTTCAATTAAATGACTGAAACGAGTCATTAAAAATTCAAATACAATTTAAAAACATAACCCCCCCCTATAACGTTCACTCCGATAACGCGGTACCAATCTCAACGTTATAGGAGGGTTTACATTAAATATTGTCCGAGTATATAAGGATTATATATAATGGGGAAGCCCAGTGTACTTACTAACAGCAATAAAGCATATAATAATTAAAAATAATATTAGTAATAAGGAAATATTAATACATAGGTGTAGAATGGTAAAATACGTATGTACATATATTATTATAAATTCTCTATATCATATAAGGGTATCTACGACCACATTGTGGATAATATATGAAGAAGAAAAAAAGCAAGAAAAAGATCTGATGAATATTAATTAAGCAGATTTATTTTTAAGAAGAAACGACATAAATTTGACGAATAAATTGTACGTGGAAATTTACTTTTTTTGGTTCAATATTGCACGTCGTAAAATACAAATAAAGAATACTTTCTTAAAGATATTTACACTTCAAAGTTAGCCGACGCTACTATAGAAAATCACGATGAGAAACAAAATAAAACCCACTCGACTTTCTCAGAATCCTTTCGAGAAAGGATTGTCTTTTTTTTTAATGTGAATTAAGAAAACAACCATGAATGCAATATAAAGTGCCTCCGTCCATGATAAGTATTGTATATTTTATTGTAAATTAATTTAATATATACGTTTTTTATATGTTCCCTACATTTAAAAGTAAGTTTTAAGTATAAAAAATTAAACCCTTATAGAAGATCACTTTTGAGTTTATTAATACAAACACAACTAGTTTTGAAAACTTCGGATGTTCTCGAAACTAGTCGTGTTGATATTAATAAACTCAAAAATGGTCGTATACAAGTGTTTTTATTTTCGTATTTAAATCGTCATGTTATTCCAAAAAGTTAATGCCAAATCAATAAATAATATAAAAATAACTTGACAAGATGACATCAAGGCAATTCGTAATACTTTTGACTCGTAATAATTTGAAAGAATTATCTAATAAATAAAATGAGATAAAAAATATTGAAGATTTTTAGAGTCATGTCTTGTGTTGCTATTGACCAAGAAATTTTACTATGAAAACTTTCATTCGCGCGTTTCTAGTCACTTTCATTCATTCATTCAAACCCTTATCCGCACCCCAATGGTGCATAGGGCATTGGATCATTTAAACACAGTGTTATCTTGATCGTTAACACACGAAGGAAAGGTGATCAGCCCTCCGCTTCAGGAACCAGTAGTGTAATGGTCAGCCTCCGTAGTATAATGGTCAGCACGCTCGGCTACCGTTCTGGAGGTCCCGGGTTCGATCCCCAAGGGGGTCAAATAAATATAAGTGATTAATTCACACTAATGTTTATTCAATATTACCCTTATAGTCACTACTGGGAAGTAACTCGCGAAAAGTGGGACTTTGCTACGAAATAGGCTAAAAGGATGGAACGCCACTCCCGCACGTTCTGACATACACTTCTAACTTCCTCTACATCCATCCATGAATCTATGCCCTCCACTTACATAAACTTTTGACACGACCAGATTTTAGGTTCTGATTGATTTTCTTGGATGTTTTTCGCAGATACTTTGTGGCACATTTTATAAACTTTATAAAATAAAACAACTTTGTTTTAACCACTTTTTTATAATTAGTACACTTTTTAACCTACCGGTTTCGACAACATTAAGGATTTTTTACGGAGTGTGTGGAAGTTTTTGGTAGGGGAATGTAATTGAGTATTTTAATGTTTTTAATGTTTTAGAATTTAATAAACCCTGATGATGACAAGGTTCTTGTCGAAACCGGTAGGTTAAAAAGTGTACTAATAATAACAGGGTGGTTAAAACAAAGTTGTTTAATTTTATAAAGTCTGATTGATTTGGTCGTGCCAAGACACTCTTGGCCGTCCCCTTTTATTCTTCTCAATAAAAAGACGAATAAAAACCTATAAAGCGCGTGACAAGAAAAAAACTTGCAATCCAACTACGATATTTAAAATAATTAATATATGAGAGGACATTTAGCGGTCAACAGAACACCGGGCATAGGTCAGAGACGGTGCAGTCTCCACTTCGACGAATGACCCGAAATACTCGTCGAAGGTATTTCCAGTCAATTCTTTGTTATGTCCCCGTCTCGCCCATTTACACACTTATCGCGTGAGAGTGAACAGGAAGCGACCAGCTTTGAGTTCGGCAACTTTTTTGCATATGGTACACGACGCCGGGTAACTGGAAACCATTAGGTACTTGGGTAAGTACCAGTCAAACAATGGCATCACGAATAGTGGCAAGTGCGAGTTATGTTTATGGTAACATCAAGCAAAAACCTTATCTTAATGCCCAAGATAAAAAAAGAGAAATATCAAATTGGAGAAACAAACCGAGCTTTGATTGGCGAGAGATCGAAGTGGCCATTGAATTTGGCGCAGCCTTATGAAATTTAAGGGGATATTCACAAACACAGAGCGAGTGTTTTTGCCTAGAATTTTCAATCATGAATTACATGAAATTATAGTAACCTTAAACATAAAGAGTAAATCCACTCACGAGTAGGCATAGGATATGAAACATAAAAAGTTGAAGTCTGAGTAAGGTCATGATAAGCGGTGTTGCGTAAGCCGTAGTCACTTGGACGTTAGGCAATTAAAAATTCACAAACACAGAATTCATTCCACCGGTGACCACCGGAGAGGTCACATGTCCGTTAAAAATAAATAATAAATTTTTAAAAATTCAAAAGGTCACATGTCCGTTCACGCCCGATTTTTTCAAAGAATGTTGTATATTGGACTTTTTTTGATTTTTTTTTAAATATGCATATGGAAAATATATTTTTTATAATTTTTTTAAACTCCTTACCTTTCAATAAATCTTTTGTTTTTCAAGACCATATAATTATTTCGAAGAAAAAACTGTTTTTTCAATGCAAAAACGGTGTTTTAAGAATAAAATCAATTACGTAAAATGTTACCTGGATTTGGAGAAAATTGAGTTGTGACTTAACGAATACTGGGCCTTAATGCCTGAGATAAAAAAGAGAGTGATCAAGTCAGAGAAATAAACCGAGCCTTGATTACCGAAAGAACAAAGGGGCAGCGATTTTGGCGTAGCCTTATGAAATTTAAGTATTTTTTATTGGACACTTAAAAGCGTCCACATACTGCTCGACGGTTGGTGCATTTCATTAAAAAATGTGTTAAAAACCCTTTCAAAACCAGCAGAAAGAGAGACCAAACAAACGCTATCCCGCTAGATCCTAAACTTTTTTGGTCAAGCACCTTCGCGGAACAAGTGATCAGACCAATAAAATGCTATCCCGCTAGATCCTTAACTTTTATGGTCAAGCCCCTTCGCGGAAAAAGTGATCACTTATCGGGGTTAGGTACCTAGAGCCTATTTAACGTAGATTTATTACCATACATAAAGTTGAAGTAACGAAAAGATTTTCAGGACACTTATATTTTATTTTAAAAAAAGTATATGATTGTGCGTGATAGTGAATTTTTATGTGGTTAGAAAATTATCAAACGCGCTTCGGATGATGTTTTTACTATTGATTCAGTGTGTACTATTTTTAAAAATCAATCAATAATACATGATTTTATTTATTTAAATGTATTACAATGCTAATAATTGGAGGCACTTGTAACACAGAAATTTTAATGAATTAATATATGATCGCTTACTACTTCTATGAAAATAACGGCATTTGCAACTGTCAGCGAAAAGGAAAACGGGTAGCCAATGAGTACCAATATGTAGCCGTTCGAGAATATCGCTGTTATTATGGTAAAACACAAAAATCGTGCATTTACCAAAATATCAAGCAAAAACTGTACCAAGCATCCTAATGGAAGGTTTAAAAAAGGCTTGATGAAATCGACACTTAGCAATTTGCCGCTAATCAAATTGTTATCAGCATTTTTTTAAACTATGGACTGTTTGGTAAATGAAAAAGCGAGCACAGATAAAATGGGCCACCGGCACAAACGCCTACTTTCTGCGTAGTATCTTCTTTCTGTCCCCAGTGGGACATTAAGTCCAGTTTGGGAATCACCGGGCTGGGCTAGACAATATACGCATTTAGCTTTTTGTGTGGCAACACGCGGGTAAATAGTACCTACCGGAAAATAAATACATATATTACATATCGCTCACTCCTTTCAAGAACGTCATAAATCAAAAATCGTCAATTTTCAGTTGTGCACGTTTTCGGAATGCCCAGAAAATGTACTATGCCCCAACAAAAGAGACAGATTTTTAACTTAATATTTACCCGCTACAGGGCAGAAAGTGTTGTTTTTGCATTTTTAAGAAAAAATATTGTTTAATAATTTTTTTAAATATACTAAATATTTTTCAAATGGTGAAAGAACCTTCAGGCTTTAACTAAAAAGATCTGTTGTACAGTAAAAAGTTCAATAAGTGGCTTGATATTTATTTTTAATACATTGTATTATATTTACAACATTTTGAGTGTGTCCAAATACTTGTTCACAAAATCTGGATTATCTCCAATTACAGGAGTTATTTTCATATTATTTTTTGACATCTCATCAAAGATGAAGAAGAATATGGAAGTCTGGGCATTTACGGGGCTTACGACCGTCATAGGCTGGTTTGAGTGATCACTTTACACACGTGTAACATTCACCAATTCTACCCATTATTGACAACCACACTACTCAAATTCTTGGAAGTAATTCCAAGAATTTGAGTAGTGTGGTTGTCAATAATGGGTAGAATTGGTGAATGTTACACGTGTGTAAAGTGATCACTCAAACCAGCCTATGACGGTCGTAAGCCCCGTAAATGCCCAGACTTCCATATTCTTCTTCATCTTTGATGAGATGTCAAAAAAAAATTGTATTATATTTTTAAACTATAAAAACGTTCTCCTGAAAAATCAAGTTTTTTGATTTATGACGTTCTTGAAAGGAGTGAGCGATATGTGCATACGTTAGTTGTCCATTGATGGCCCACTCCGACTTTAAAAGCATTCATTTGTGTAAACACGGCGCAAACATAGTATGTTACTAGTTACTTTCTCCAGTGGACTTGGTATACTTTGGACCAAATTCGGCGTAATTTGAACAATCGTCTCTGAATATGAATAACCATTTGCATATTAAGACGCAAAATATGGTGACATCTCCCCCTTTTGTCATTTGTTTTGTTGGTAAAGTGTTATGAAACAGACGAAAAACACGCGAATTTTAACAATGGTGGTAGGATGAGGGTGTTTTTTAAGGCTACTAGTGATAAAAATGAGTTAAACAGGTAAGAAAAACTTTTTCTACTGTAATTTCACGTGGAACCAAGAAAAAAATCATTTTTGTACCAATATATCCAAAAATACTAATTGATAATGATATCGGTGGATAAAATTACGCGACAAAACATGTCCAGGTGGAAAATTATGGCGTGTACAAAAGAGACCAAAAGAGCGCTACCGATAGCCCCTAGGGTAAAAATTGTAAAACAATATTCTTTTAGAGGAAAAAAAAATAGAATATTTAATATAAACCCGAATAAATATTACAGTGAAAAAATCACTTATATTTATTTGACCCCCTGGGAATCGAACCTCCAGAACGGTAGCCGAGCGTGTTGATTATTACACTACGGAGGCGGACAAAACTTAAGTTAATTATAAAATAAATCATTGAAGTTAATGAGCTACTATTAAAATATAAAAGTCGATCAAAAGTCCGAAAGTTGAATGCTCAAAAGCAAAAATTTTATGGTACCTAATACAATATTTAACTTATCAGCATTTTATATTAAAAGTTGCACTTGGTAAATACCACTATTTATTAAAATCTATTGTATTGTATTCCGCACTATTTTCAAACACCAAATGTTGCGGAATGCAAATAAATCAATATATCGTGAGTGGACAGTCAAAAAAACATTAACTCGAAAATATGCAATTTCGCCTTAATGATGCAGTATTATAAAGTTTTCAACGTTCTATAAACTGGTAAAATATACTAAGTCGTTTGAAATGTCATTCATATTTAGGTGGTTTTACAAGAAAATTCAACTTCAAGTTTAATAGCGGGTATTTTATTCAGGCTAACAGCTTTAAATAACAGGGATTATTCAAACAGGGATTTTAGAGTGAACGTTTTTTGCCAGTAACAAAAATATTACAATACATATATTTTTTTTAAATCCGGCGTGAAATGACGTATGCCTCTCAGCGCAGCCGTACGCTCAATTAATTCTATTATCGCGAGTAAGGCCTTAATATGAACCCTTTCTATGAATCGTGACTGGGTCGTACTTCACGTCTCCTTGCATTCAACTCGTCAAACCTTCACTATTTTGTTAAACTGATACTTGATTGATAAGATTCCAAGCCTAGTGGCTCAGAATCCCCGGCATACGAACCTTGAACGAATAGGTCAGTGTGTTAGCTGGTGACTGCACTATGTAAATGAAACGTTGCCACCAACCAGCCACAATAGAACAAGAGGAGATCGACAGAGTGATGGACGACAGCTGACAGCTTCAATGCGATACTTCTTAACCCCGTTTATTTAATAAGCCTCACACTCGAGTTAAAACTTAGGCATGTGCGATCGAATTAAAAAATGAATTAAATTTTTGGTTGGTTGGAAGATATTGCTTTTTAGCAATAAGCCCGCCAAAATACTTATTTGTTTTCTGTACATAAACTTTAAATAAAAAAATTTAAAAATTAATAACGATGTTGGAAATAGTAATTTTTTTTATTCAAACCCTTATCAGTACCCTATGGTGCATAGGGCACTGCATCATATAAACGCAGTGTTATCTTGATCATTAACACATGAAGGAAACGTGATCAGCCCTCCGCTACAGGTACCACTCCAGGGTTTCATTGAATAAATATTAGAGTGAAAAAATCACTAATATTTATTTGACCCCCCCCCCCTTGGGGATCGAACCCGGGACCTCCAGTATGGTAGCCGAGCGTGCTGACCATTACACTACGAAGGTGGACAAAATAGTAATTACCAATCACTAATGTGAAAAGGCAAATCGCCGCAAGTTAAGAAGAGTAATTTTGAGATAAACGAGTTTAAAATTAACTTAAAATGATGCTTGTTGCCAACACATGTATCAAATTAATACAATTTTGCGGCTATTTGGATAATGAATATCTCGGCAAAGGAAAGAGATGGAGCAAAATCTGTGATTGTATATGATAGAGGCCAGTTATAAGAATGCTTTGAGCCGTGTGAAGCCAAACAGCCGCAACTTGAGTTACGGCTAGTTGCCTTTACACATTAGAACACTCCTAATCATTCATCGTTCACTTTGTGTAATATCACTTGTAGACTAGAGTCTACAGTTGACCTGATGATGGAAGGGTTATTCCGAAACCGGTAGTCGTGAAGTAGATTTTTAAGTGGTATCACACAATGTGAACGATGAATGACAAGGAGATTATATTCTTTTTGACATCTCAACATAGATGAAGAAGAATATCTGGGCATTTACAGGGCTTACGACCGTTAAAGGCTGGTTAAAGTGATCACTTTACACACATGTAACATTAACCAATTCTACCCATGATTGACAACCACGCTACTCAAATAATTGAAACTTAAAGAAATATTGATTAAACTCTTAAAACAGTATGCGCGAGTTCACAATAGCCATATATGGTGGGATGAGGAAAGATTTTATTAAGCAGAGACTCTTTTCATTTGTATGTGAGGTCCGAATCCTGGATTATATTCACATACATGAGAAACGCTTGAAAACATGATTTTCAATATACATATATGAGAGCTTATAACTTGACCAGTCAATTTATTTGGCTATTTGACATAAAAAAATCTAAAGCTAGAAAGAAATACAATTCGAGAATAAGTAACGAATATCATTGTAATCGATTAGCCGAAAAAATAACCGTTATCCATTTGTCACACCTCTAAAACGTGTTATCTCAAATCACGGATCAAACAAACTGCCTGAAATTAATTAAGATGACTCTCAAACGGACAGTTGATCCTTGGTCCTAATTTTACATCAGCCAAACTGTAATAATATTCGTCCGCCTCCGTAGTGTAATGGTCAGCACGCTCGGCTACCGTTCTGGAGGTCGCGGGTTCGATTCCCAGGGAAGGGTCAAATAAATACAAAGTGATTTTTTCCCTCTAATATTTATTCATTATTACCCTGGACTGGTAACTGAAGCGGATTGATCACCTTTCCTTCATGTGTTAACGATCAAGATAACACAGCGTTTATATGACGCAGTGCCCTATGCACCATTGGGTTGCGGATAAGGGTTGGAAAGAATGAAACCGCAATAATAATAAAGAGATAGTTGATAGCATCCAAACGGTGTCGGGTCGATTGGCAGGCGCCTTGGCATAGTTAGGTAGACGCTCGACTGCATGACTGGCGTCACGGGTTCGATTCCCGCCAATTTCAAATCGAATTGAAAAAATATTTATTTTCAGTTGGTCAGGGTGTTTGTGATGTATCTTTTACATCTGCGTTCTCTATACATACTTTCCTACCTGCAGACAAGTCTCTGAAATAGAGGCTTCGCGGGTTTTTCCCGGGCAGACCACCAAAGAGATGGATTAACAGCTGGGAATCGACATTAACACCTAAAGCGCGATGGCCTCAAACAAAACGCGCCCAGCGGTGGTGGGTCTGATCTGACCCAGTACAGAAATCGCCTTTTAGGCGTTTTTCGTCGGGTTTTTATATTTTATATATTATTCAAAATAGCCTACATAGCAATAGGATAATGTGTCATAAGTTTTGTATGAGAATTTTCAAGTTTTTGATAGTTTTGAAATTAAATTATCCAAGCGCATTATTTTACATCCAAACGCGACCGCGCGCTGCGGCTCACTACCACAGACTAACTAATTTATATACTCACTACTACCGCGGAGCATGTCACAGGCGCATGTAGCGTGGTTGGCAATGAAGCAGTGGTTGTAAACATTTTTATTTTTACTGAATTCAAATAATTTGTGTTTTTAATTTTATAACTATATTTTAAGTCAACATCATAACAGATAGAATTATTAACAAAATGCAACTAAGTAATTATCTTCAAATATAAAACGTGGCAGTTAGCTCCAAAAACCACAAAATGATTCTAGGATTTTGAGTTAATATTTCAAGATAAATTTTTGTCCATAATGCAATTAAAATTCATTTTAAATTCAGTGAAAATATTTAAATTTTCATTGAAAAATATATACGGAATTGCCCAAAATGGTGTAAATATTCATTTAAAGTTCGCCATTTCTTACATAAACATTTTGCGGGTTTTAGAAATTATGAATACAATTTTGTACGAAACCAAATAAAACTAATTATTATAAAAATTTTATATACAAGTTCGTTAGACATAATAGGTATGATATTTAATTTTATTATTGACCAATAAATTATTACCAAAAAATAAGAGGACAATCGGTACTTTTCTTGTTGAAATCGATGTTTTTATCACTTACTGACATTTCTTATAAAACCACGTTTTCCGTTGCACTTTCAAATTCTGAATCTAAGGTTTTTGAATTCTAAATCACTGTCATCTGCACTATTCTCTCACTTTTCTTTCACTTTTAGAACTGTCCAAAAGTCGTTCAATCTCGTCATGAGATAATTATTTTTTTCCTGCCATTGTGGTAAAGTGTCGAAAAGATTTAAAAAAAATAAAACTAGAAATCGTTCAAATATAAAACAGTTTATTGTGAAGGTCTGTGTTTTGTAATATTAATATTTTTTAAATGTAGATTTACCTTATAGTCTATATATATGATATTTAATCCGTCATACAAGTAAACAAATAAATCAGTTAAAAACAAATATAAAAAAAAACAATAAACGGAAACAATCGCCAAAGATTGACAATGTATGCTTTTGTTTTTGGGATTTCAAAATCACGGCAGACGGCACACTAACACATTGATAGCGAACAACTGACCTTACTCAATATGATTTTTGATATTTTATTTGTTCTTTTTTTTTAAATAACTCATTTGAATCTGGTCCAATAATTTTCGTTTGTATCTCAATTTGTAGGTAATTTTTTGAAGAACGATTACACTCAAGGAAAACGACGTAAACAAATTACCTATTACGTAATCAATAATTTTCCGCGATGGTGGGTCTGACCAGACCCACCATCGCAGAGGAGGTGTTAATCGAGGTTAATCCTTCTTTAAAACAGGCCACTAGGCCTACACCATGTAGAAGAAGAAGAACAAGAAGATACGTGTACATATCGTAGTCGTACAGGAAAAAGTGACCAACTAACAAAACGTAAAATGTTCAGGAGGGCCATTTAAGTCACTTTTGCTTGGCAAGAAAATAAACATCAATGCAGTTAGTCATTTTTACCAAGTCAATATATTATACTTACAAGTTTAAAATCCTTAGGGATTTTTTCAGGGTAATATTAAGCTAGTAAGATATCAAATAGTCAATGATCACGTTTTTATAAAAAAAATGCACTTGGTCACTTTCTCCTCTATGACTACGATATGTTGCATCAGCTGTTCCGACATTTGATATTTTTACTAATTCCCAAGTTATTTCTTACGTCGACGACATTTGGTCTTATGAAAAAAAACATTTTATAATGCTTCTGAAAAACCTGTTGTGAATCCCAACACCGATGCGATGCACCTAGTATAAATATAAAATAACCAGATTTTCTATTACACATACATAAATTGATAGTCATTTCGATATTTCATACCTACTTTCGGCGATATTATAATATTACATATGGCGGATACTTTTGAGATATCGCTCACTCGTTTCAACAACGTCGTATATCAAAAATCGACAATTTTCAGTTGTGCATGTTTCCGGGATGCCCAGAAAATGTACTATATCCCAGCAAAAGCGGCATATTTTTAACTTAATATTTACCCGCTACAGGGCAGAAAGAGTTGTTTTTGCATTTTGAAGAAATGGTATTGTTTAATTGTTTTTTTTTAAATTTACTAAATATTTTTCAAATGGAAAAAAAACATAAAGGTTTTACCCAAAAAGACCCGTTGCACAGTAAAAACTTCAATAAGTGCCTTTATATTTATTTTAATACATTGTACTATATTTTTAAACTTTAAAAACGATCTCCTGAAAAGTAAATTTTTAATGATATATCGCTCACTCCTTTCAAGAACGTCATAAATCAAAAAACCTGATTTTTCAGGAGATCGTTTTTAAAGCTTAAAAATATAATACAATGTATTTAAAATAAATATTAAGCCACTTTTTGAACTTTTTACTACGCAGCAGATCTTTTTAGGTAAAACCTGAAGGTTTTTTCTCTATTTAAAATATTTAGTATATTTAAAAAAAATATTAAAAAATACCTTTTCTTCAAAATACAAAAACAACTCTTTCTGCCCTGTAGCGGGTAAATATTAAGTTAAAAATATGCCTCTTTTGCTGGGATATAGTACATTTTCTGGGCATTCCGAAAACATGCACAACTGAAAATTTACGATTTTTGATTTTTGACGTTCTAGAAAGGAGTGAGCGATACGACGTTGTTGAAAGGAGTGATCGATATGAGATGTGTATTTGAGAGTTATTTTCATATTATTAATAATATGAAAATAACTCCTGTAATTGGAGATAATCCAGATTTTTTGAACAAGTACTTGGACACACTCAAAATGTTGTAAATAAATTATCTGGTCAAATTATAAGCTTAAATGATAAAAATGAATATCATATTTTCTGGCGTTTCTCATGTATGTGATTATGATCCAGGATTCGGACCTCACATACTAATAAAAGAGCTTCTGCTTAATAAAAAGCTTCTTTCCATCTCACCAATAGATGTCTCTAGTGAAGTTCTAGTGATTCAAGAATAATGTCTCAAAATTGGTTCATATACGTAGAACTTCCAAGAATTTGAGTAGTGTGGTTGTCAGTAATGGGTAGAATAGGTGAATGTTACACGTGTGTAAAGTGATCACTTAAACCAGCCTATGACGGTCGTCAGCCCCATAAATGCCCAGACTTCCATATTATTCTTCTTGGATGAGATGTCAAAAAATATTATTGATAAAATTGAGAAAGGTGTGTTGAGATGGTTTGGGTACGTGAAACGAATAAGTGAAAAAACACAGTTATTATGCAATCGTAGTTGGAAAAGGGAGTCGAGGAAGACCGAGGAAAAAACTTTTTCAAATACTAGAAAGTATACAGGTCAGAAGTCGGAAAAATCGGCGGGTATGCATGAGAAGATCAAAGAATATTGAAGAGGCAAGTATTGTTTGTGTGGCGTTCTTTTATCCCTGCCTACCTCTACGGGGAAGTGACGTGATGGTGAATTAGTTAGATAGTTGGTTATATTTATTTCTTGAATGTTTTTCACAGATAATTTGTGGCACATTTTATAGACTATATAAAATTAAACAACTTTGTTTTAACCACTTTTTTATTAATAATATACTTTAACCTACCGGTTTCGACAAAAACATTCGGTTTTCGATGATGACAAGGTTCTTGTCGAAACCGGTAGGTTAAAATGTATTAATAATTTTAAATAAAGTGGTTAAAACAAAGTTGTTTAATTTTATAAAGGTTATATTTATCTCTCATTATCAAGGTTAGTTCGTGGTATCGCTCGGAAACACACCAAAACCGTGATGCGTATCAATTATTGAGATTCGAGATATTCGCCGAATTGTATGTATGTACATATCAAAGCAGCGCTCATGTCTAGTACTTCCTCTTGATTGAATAATAGACTGACCTTCGTTACGTTACAGTTTGGTCTCTCGAATTAAATTCAATTATTTTGATTATGATTTATGTTGCTGTTAAAATATCAGGTGTCGAAATACGTATAATTCAATCGGCGCTAGTAATAAAGACATACATTCCTAAGAATCAGAGGTAGATTTGTCAATAGTACTTCGAAGATACGTACAAGTACTTAAACGCGTCGCAATCATTACAAATTTTATTCTCGTATATTTTTTCTTGGTTCGGGAAAATTTGGCCACAACTGTCGTCAATAAAAGGCGATTCAGTTGGCTAGGCCATGTACTCCGCATGCCTCCTGAGAGCCATAATCAAGCTTGCCTCTTTTACAAGGCATCAGGTTCACGCCGCCCAGGACGACCACTCTGCTGACAATTCGTCAACAGCTCCCAGCTGACCCTAACAGTCTACAATGACGATAAGTTAAATGATGCCAGAAAAAATACATATTGTTTAAAAAAAAGTTATTGCTCTTCTTCTTCAAACCTTAACTGCACCCAATGGTGCATAGGGCACAGCATCATATTGACGCAGTGTTATCTTTGATTGTTACCTACATGAAGGCAAAGTGATTACTCCTGAGCTTCAGGGACCAGTCCTGGGTAATATTAAATAAATTTTAGAGTGTAAAATCACTTATATTTATTAAAATAAATAAAAGAAGTTATACCTATGTATATTTTTTGCCTCATTCGACAATTATAACGAGCAGGAGAAACGAAGATAAGCGATCAAATATCATGATTTATAACTCTGTGCTGGGGAAACAGGAGCGTTAAATATCATAATGTGAACTGCCAATTAAAAATATTCCTAATTGTTTACTCGTTAATTGCATGTTGTGCGTTGATGCTGTAAAAATACATATACTGTGAAAATTTTAAATTGAAAATCATCTAATCAAAGCAGGCTTTCCCAAACTTTACTGCAATGGAACATGTCAAATTCGGTAATTTTAGCTCGTTGCAAATTTATATTCGATACACGAGGTTATGCAAACGAGGTTAAAAGTGCATGTTTTAACCTCGGCTCGTAACGCATGTCTGTGTTGAAACCTCTAGTGCATGTTGGTCTTCAGATAGACCAAAAATCACATGTGTTAGACATTTTGTGTAGTATTCAGTGTGTAAATGGTGCTATGGTGGTGAAGGGTGGTATTGTTTGCATGCTGTGGTAGTGATTGTCCTGACGAAGAGACGGGTACGTCTCGAAACCGGTAGACATAAAAATCTCGGTGAGTGGTTATATCCCAATATTATTAACATTTTTGTAAAAAAATGACTAACCACAAGGTAAGTGCTTTAAATATGAATAATATTGAGAAAATTATATTCGATAATTATTATCAGTAATTTCTACATTATAAGGAGTGAGGGGCTCTTGGATACTCTGATACGATGTCTATCTTCAAAAAACCAATTTCCATATTCCCGTGTCGGCAAAATGTATGATTTTAGGGGTCCGCTAAATTTTTAAGATACCATGGAGACCTTGAGAGAACAAAAGATGTGTCGGAAGACCTCAAAAGAGATGGTCCGACGATATTGTCGCTGTGGGGGGTAGAAACTGGCTGCAAGCAGCAACCAACCGGAGGAAATGGAAAGAAGGGGAAGAGGCGTATATCCAGCAGTGGAGGTCAGAGGGCACATGAAGAAGAAGAAGATAGATGGAATTAGGCAGTTTGTGCACTACACGGAATTTGACAGCCCGGTTTTGAAAAATAAAAGTGACTACGACAGTTTAGCGTGATTGAATTTATGCTCAACGTGATCACGCACCGATTGAGCACACCGATCCAAAGAAAGAAAGACAGCAATCCAAGCCGTATTATATGCTAACTGAAGTGCCGGACGGTAAAATTCCGTGTAGCGCACAAACGCCCTTATTCCAAATTTTTGCGGAACACAGTTTGTGAATTGTAGCATCACATAAAACTATACGAGAAGCGGAAACGTGCTGTTATTTCTGTGTGGATCTTATTTACGACATATGTATGATGATAATAATAAAAAAAATGACAAAAAAACGGAAAGCACATGAGAAAGACGTGTAGGCACTTTATTCATGTTGCGAATTTTATACACCAAGTGATCTTATCAAGCTATTTTGTGTGTGAAAAACATGTTTTACATCCATTTTTGTTTTATTATTATCATTACATAACTGTTCATAGACGAAACCATTTCACATACAAAAAGTATAGAAGTATGTATTTTTAATAATCTACATATATCGTGAATATCATGACTTGAGTTTACCGGAGCTATCTATGGTTGGTATGAGAAAGCTTTTATTTAGAAGAGACACTTTTTTATTAAGATGTATGCATGATCATGACATTTTGTAAATTTCATGACACTTTATGTGTGAGTTCACTGGAGCCATATACGGTTAGTTTGAGAAAGCTTTTATTTATCAGAGACTATTTTTATTAAAATGCATGCAAGATTCTAAACGGATTATTTTACATATTGGGAGACGTCTGAAAACAATTTAAAATTTTTATGTAACTTATAATTTGACCGGTTATCTTATTCTCAGCATTTTCTGTGTATTCAAATACTTGTTACAGATCTGGGTTTCTCCACTCAGGACTTATTTTTACATTTTGACATCTCCACATCGATCTCATTTATTTTCGCGGATTATTTATACATACTGGAAAACGCCTGAAAACCTGTTCATCATTTTTTTATAATCAAATAATACGTGTGAAAAGTCATCACTTAACCAGCCCATGATAGGTCGTAAGCCCTGTAAATCCCCAACTTCAATATTCTTCTTCATCTTTGTAGAGATGTCAAAAATGTAAAAAAATAACTCCTAGTGGAGAAACCCAGATTTGTTAACAAGTATTTGGACACTTTGAATAAAATAACCGGTCAAATTATAAGTACCTAACATAAATATTCAAAATTGTTTTTAGGCGTCTCCCAGTATGTAAAATAATCCGTTTAGAATGTTGCATACATTATAATAAAAATAGTCTCAGATTTTCCTATAAGATTTAAAGAGTCAGTGTTATAGGAAATTTTAAATTTTCGGTAAAAATTTACTATCGGAAAATGATGTATTAAGTTATGAATATAATTTTTAGAATTTAGGAGATAGATATTCACATCCAGGATGCGGTTATGTTTTATACTGATAAGCTATGAAACATTAATCGAATTAGTCTAAATTGAAATGTATACAAATTTACATTAAAATAAATAAATAACGTTAAAATTTGTTCTAACAAAACAAACATTGTTATATAGAACGGTGACCAGTCTGATGATGTCGGTTACGACGAAACCCGGTTGCTGGAGAAATTAAATAATTGTTGAAAAAACTACATAGTTGTTATATCATTCAATAAAATGCAGTTGCATCAAGAAATTTCAGTACAAAACATAAATCTAATATCGTTATAATTTTCTCTGGAACAAAATCCTGTACATTGGTCTCTTTTTTCTTAAAACAAAAGTGTTTCGAGTCGAGACAAAAAAAACGTAATCTCATATTCTTCTTTAAACCTTCATCCGCTCCCGATGGCGCATAGGGCACTGCATCATATAAACGCAGTATCATATTGATCGTTAACACACGAAAGGAAGGTGGTCAGCCCTCCGCTCCCGGTACCAGCCCATGGTAATATTGAATTAATATTAAAGTGAAAAAATCATTTATAGTTTTTTATTTGACCCCCCCCCCCTCTGGGAATCGAACCCGGGACCTCCAGCACGGTAGCCGAGCGTGCTGACCATTACACTACGGAGGCGGACGATGACGTTACACAATAAAGTAAAATGTCGTGGGTAAAACAGCAAAATAATCTAAAGTGTAGTTTAAGTGTATTTTTTAATTTCATTAATCGATTCGGCAGTCACTTTGTGGTAAAATCTATGCATTTTTAATTAATGTTTTACATAGTAAATACCACTTACTTAGAAAATACCACTATTTACCATCGTAAATAGTGGTATTTACTAAGTAAGAAATTATTTAAAAATGTATGTTTTTTATATCATTTTAATTTTAACCCCGCCCCCCCCCCTGGGAGTCGAACCCGTGACTTCCAGCACGGTAGCCGAGCGTGCTGGCCATTACACTACATAGGCGGATCTGAATCTCTTATCAATATCTATCTTACATCAATAGCTTAAACAACTTCGTTACGCAGTAGCTAATCAAGCCACAATATTCTTTCCTGGATATCCATCGTTTCCTCTTACTAAGATTTCAGAAAAATCTAATTAAAAACGAACTGCCTCATAAAAAAATGAGTTAGTTGCAACTTAAACTCCACCATTTAGTCATTAGTGGATATTAAACTTCACAAGCTGAGGCCGACTTCTCGGAACTTGATTGCGCAAAGACGGGAAAAAACGAATTTCTTTTAAACGTTGCTTTTCCGAGAACGACACGCTTTTGAGCAGGAAAAATTGCAGGTACGGTGACACAACTGAAGCAAAGTGTTTGACTGAAGTAAAGAACAACTCAAAAACATCAAGAAATAAACAAATCAGACACCTGTCATAAGTAGCAAAGGTAAAATAAAGGAGACACAAACTCAAAAGGGGAGGAAAAGTATAAGTTCATATTACATACGGACTTGTATTTTCTTGTATCTTTTGAATTCGTGCCTCCCATATTTATTTTTCGCTAACTGAGCGGATTTAACAGGCTGTTTGGACTACTGCATTCATTAGAATTGCTGCCTTCACACGAACACGCATTACTGCGCGATTGGCGTTGAATGTCGTTTGGGAAAGAACATAACTTTATGAAAAGATGTGAAAAGTGTTAAGTTATATTTTCTAATTTGTTTCCTTTAAACATTCTTCGTACTTTATATTTTTTTATATGCATCTTTACTATGCCTGTTTATTGTTTGATATTTTCCAATTTGCCCTTGTGTTAGTTTTGTTTATTTTTTAAATATTTTTTTTTACATTCTTATTTGAGTTTCAGTCTTGTTAACCTTAAGGCCCAGTATTCGTTAAGTCGCAAACTATTTTTCCCTTAATCCAGGTAACATAAGACGTTATTGTTTTTTTTTTAAATACCATTTTGCATTGAAAAAATATTTTTTTCTTAGAAATTATATGGTTTTGAAAGAAAAAGAGTTATTGAAAGGTTAGGAGTTAAAAATATATAAAAATGTTTTTTCTACGTATATTTTCAAAAAAAAAGAAAATTCCTTATGCATATATTTTTTTTAATAGCGCGATGATACGATCGACCTCTTGCGTCGTCGTCCGCATATTGAAATTGAATTGTGAGAATTCCCCCTTAATCCCAAAATGAGCAACGGAAATTACTCATCGGGAATATTATATATGTGACTTATGTATGTATGAAATATGTTTTAAAATAAATAATAAAATAAATGATTTACGCGGGCCATATATTACTCAGTACCGATGCTCATTTGAAAGAACGTACGTCGTAATGCAGTACTTATGCAAAATATCTGCAAGTTCTAAGTACCGGTATTACACACTAGAGCGATTTCCAGGCAATGAGAAGTCCCAACCGGTAATTACTTATCATTATGGGATGGACATTAAATTAAATTAAATTAATAGTGTTCACTTGTTCGTTCATAATCGTTGCGCAATCATATGAAATTAGGAGCTGAGATTACCTGCATTTAGCTAAAACGTCCTCCAAACGACCATGGTCAAGGGTTTATGTATTTATTGTCAAATCAAATACAGATTGTATGAGTCTAGTAAGTTGCTTTTTATAGCAAAAAAAAAACAGATAAAAATTGTACACCTATTTACAGACCGTCAGTCCATTAAATCTTCACATTCGTTTGAAAATGTCATAACTAGGCGAAACAATCGTCACAATATTAATTTTCATGTGTTTTTTAACACTAAAATATAACTTTATTTTTTTTCGTTTAAACCCTTATCCGCACCCCAATGGTACATAGGGCACTGCATCATATAAACGCAGTGTTATCTTTATCGTAAACACATGAAGGAAAGGTGATCAGCCCTCCACTTCAGGTATCAGTCCAGGGTAATATTGAATGAATATTAGAGTGAAAAAAATCACTTATATTTATTTGACCCCCTGGGAATCGAAGCCGGGTCTTCCAGAACGGTAGCAGTGCGTGATGACCATTACACTACGGAGGCGGACGTATATAACTTAGTAGATTCATAAAATCTGTATTCGATTTAACAATTAATACATAAATTAAAATGGAGTTCTACAAATTAAACGCCAAATAAACAAATAATGGTAAAGGTTGATATATGTAATATCATATTTTTAATGTGTCATTCAAGCCTCCATAGTGTAATGGTTAGCATGTTAAGCTACCGTGCTGGATGTCCCAGGTTCGATTCCCGAGAGGGCAAAATTAAATTTTAGTGGTTTTTAATATTTTTTTAATATAACCCTGGATTGGTTCCTGAAGCGCACTAGTGATCACCTTGCCTGGTAAGTAACAATCATGATAATATTGCGTCAATACCATTGGGTGCAGATAAGGGTTATAATAAGTGATCACCTTACTTCCATGTTAGTAACGATCAAGATCGTCAATACAATGCAGTGCCCTATGCACCATTGGTTGCGGATGAGGGTTAGAATAATTTAATGCATAATTTTATGCTTGATTAGTAGTATTAATTTAATTTCATATTGTAGGTTGTTCGCGAATTTTATTCAATTCAATTCTTGGAAAAAAATTACACCAATGAGTGGTTAAGAAACAAAACCTGGCCAGAATACAGTTCTAGATACACATGCTCTTTATTAGCACAAAAGCATGCTTCTATGGAGCAATGGATCTCTGTCAGACGGGAGGAATATCTAATTTAACATACTCAACCTATAAAGGATTGTATTATACTCGTTTTGTGCTTAAAACAGCCGATATAATTGATATTTTCATT
This sequence comes from Brachycentrus maculatus, assembly GCF_059751285.1. Taxonomy (NCBI): domain Eukaryota; kingdom Metazoa; phylum Arthropoda; class Insecta; order Trichoptera; family Brachycentridae; genus Brachycentrus; species Brachycentrus maculatus. The sequence continues at coordinate 1,311,621 of NW_028280769.1, forward strand.
CATTATTTTCAACGTTCTTTTCGTAAGTTGGCAATGAATGACGTCACAGAAACGATGGAGTTATTTTAGTGTTGGCGTCTTTGCTGAATTATAGGCGGCTCTATCTGTTGATGTCTATGGTCCACCCTCCCACCCCAACCCTCATATTTGTATAACACAAATGGTAGTGTAGTGGTAAACAAACAATCCATACTACTAATATTACAGCTCTATAAACCATAGAGAATGAACCATATGACGTCATAAAACGTGTGATGACGGAAATTTGATGACGTATGCGAACGCACGTTTTTCGTCTTATTCAAATATCTAAAGTTTAAACTTTAATATCTCCCTTAGTTCCCTACAGATTTCAATAAGAATGCTACCGATAGTCTTGTGATTTTTCATATTAATTTATTAGCCAATAATCCAACATCGTGACACAAGCCTATTGTCGCTATGTGTCTTGATATTTGCAATTGCGACACGTGGATCTGATAATAGAGTGACCTGTCACCATAAGTTGTAGTTGGTGCGATATTAATAAATTAATTCCGATTGAAATGCGCGTCATGCGTCACATGTCATGCTAATTTGACGTTCGGAAGTGAATTGCATCGGGTTAGGAGTACATATATGAAAAGAGCATATTAATTAATTTCACTCGTATCCTATAAACGCAGCGTTGCCAATGCCAATTTTTAGAATCCCTTAAAAATCTAGGTCATTTTCCCCAAATTGGGGAAATACAATGTCCCGATTCCCCACTAATTCCCCTAATTATTATCCAACAATTATTATAAAACATAAGTTTTCGAAACTAGTCGTTTATATAAATAAAACTCATTAAAGTGGTATATTCAAGTAATTTTAATTTTTAAAAATATTATCAACATGTCATTCCACAAAGTTAATGCCGTATCAATAAATAATATAACAACATGTTACATAGAACCAGACATTCGACCCACTTAAAATGGCATAAAAGTTTACGCTTTACTCAACTTAAGACTAACATATCGCACCCCTAGATCAAAAGGGTATCAACTCAAAAAACTTTTTTTTTTCAGGAGAGACGAAAAACGTATAGTGATGTCGCCTTATGTAATAGAAGTTTCCTGTTTTCTTTTATGAATGGACAATGCATAATAAAGAATATTTACATTAAAACATTTTATACTAAGTAACTAACCTTCACGCTTTCCCCGAAGGGGTAGGCAGGGAGAATCGAACTCTTTTATTCACCAAAAGGAACATTAAGTACTATATAAGATATTTATTGATTTGGCGTTTAATTTGTAGAACTCCATTTTAATTTATGCAATAATTTTAAATCAAACAGATTTTTTGAGTCTACTAAGTTGTATTTTATTAACAAAAACACACTTAATAAAATAATATACTGTAACAATTGTTTCGCCTTATTAGGGCTTTATCAAACGAGACATTCGTTGGTTAATAAAATACAGCTTAGTAGACTTAAAAAAACTGTGTTTTATTTAAAATTAATACATAAATATTTAAGATATTGACAAATCGGATAAATTGATATATGCGTCTTCGTTTGTACAATCCGAATAAGTGAGTATCTAAAAAAATCATAGTTTTTGAGTTGATACAGTTTTGGTCTAGGTGTGCGATATGACTCGACAAAAGTTTCCAACATGTGCGAGCACTTGTAGACTATATAATATGTACATAACTACAAGATGTAAGTAAGAAACACAAGTACACTTTAATTCCTTTTTGGGAACGTCCACTCTGTACAAATCCGGTTTGGTTTGAAACGACCGTAAAGCGAGTATAAAAATACAATAAATGGAATTATGAACGCCATATCAATAAGCACTGGCAGGAAAAAAAACTCGGTAAAAACCACTTTTTATTAAGTATTAACCATATTATTTTTTGACATCTCATCAAAGATGAAGAAGAATATGAAAGTCTGGGCATTTACGGGGCTGACGACCGTCATAGGCTGATTTAAGTGATCACTTTACACACGAGTAACATTCACCAATTCTACCCATTATTGACAACCACACTACTGGCCTATGACGGTCGTCAGCCCCGTAAATGCCCAGACTTCCATATCCTTCTTCATCTTTGATAAGATGTCAAAAAATAATATGAAAATAACTCCTGTAATTGGAGATAATCCAGATTTTGTGAACAAGTATTTGGACACACTCAAAATGTTGTAAGTATTAACCAAGTAAATTTCATATTAAAAATTGATAGATATTACCACAAAGTGTCTGCCGAATCAATAAATGAAATCAGATAATTTTTAAACAGAAAAATAATCTGGTCAAAAAGAAGTATATTTTTTTGTACATACATAAATTTTTTCTTACATTTTTTTTTATTACATGTATTACAGCTCTTTAGGCATAGCCTGTGTTGAGCCGAAATACTTGCATTTTAATAAAAAATATTTTTTAATGACTAGATTTCATAATTACATACAATAGATACAATAACAATTTACACTAGAAAGGTTTTACAATAAAATAATTACGCATATTAAGTATGTATAATATTGAAATAAGTATATTTAAATTACCATAAGCATAATTTTCAGCATTTTTTCCTTCAAATATCAACACTGTTCAGTTACTGTCAACAACGATAAAAAAAAAGTTACCGATGACATTAATTTTCCACCAACATTTGGTTTCAATGGTCAAGTCAACACCGCATCAATCCTAATAATAAGAGTCAAAGAAAAATAACAAGTCTCCTCCCAGTTTTAATGGTTCGGTGGCTGTCATAAAACAAACCCTGAAGAGGGCAGCAGGTTGTTGCCGAAACTAGTAGGTTTTTAATAAAAATGTGAGTGGATAAAAAAAAAGTATTTTATTTCTCCAAAATATATTGTTATGATCCACAAAGTTAATGCTTTAAATATTTAAAATAGAATGGAAATGTTACACGTGTACACAGTGATCACTTGAACCAGGTTATGACAGGTCCAAAGTTATTTTTTCATCAGAAATTTATGTCAGAAATCAATATCAATATCATTTTTTGACATCTCATCAAAGATGAAGAATAATATGGAAGTCTGAGCATTTACGGGGCTGAAGACCGTCATAGACTAGTTTAAGTGATCACTTTACACACGTGTAACATTCACCAATTCTACCCATTATTGACAACCACAATACTCAAATTCTTGGAAGTTCTGTATACATGAACAATTTTTTTTATCATTATTCTTGAATCACTAGAACTTTACTAGAGACATCTAACATTCACCAATTCTACCCATTATTGACAAACACACTTCTCAAATTCTTGGAAGTTCTATATTTATCAACCAATTTTGGAACATTGGTCTTCAATCACTAGAACTTCACTGGAGACATCTATAAAAAATAATATGAAAAAACTCATATAACTGGAGATAATCCAGATTTGTGAACAACTATTTGGACGCACTCAAAATGTGTTGTAAATATCAATATCATTCAATATCAGATATCCCATTAAATCTGAAGTCGGAATCGTTGTCTTCAGTGGAAATAGTGGATGACGAGACTTCAGACTGGTAACCCGAGACTCGAAAGCGAGAAGTCGTGACCAAAGTTCGTTTTAAAAAAACCTACAAGACCGGATAAGGCGAGCCCTGATTGGCTAGATGGCACGATGAAAGAGAAGGTGATGTACATATTGTTCAACATTTTTATACTAGACGCAAACATCGGTACGCGAGTGAAAACTGGAACCGAAATTGCGAATGCACGATGACATGTCGTTTTGGAATTACGTATGACAATTATAATTCCCTTATTTCTCAAAATGATTATTTTTTAATCCATAGGTAACATAGGTATTTAACACAATTTAATATGCTTATAAGCATACATAATTTTTTAACGATAAATTACCAAAATATTTTAAGGATAAAATAGTTTTGAACAAAAATTTTTATGAACATATTACTAGATATAAGGATAAAATAAGGCTGCCATTGTTGAACCCGAGTCGCAAAATTGTTTAATGTATAAGGGTTTGAAAATGTATGATGAGATGCCTGAATGTATAAAAAAATAAAAGAGTCTGAAAGAATTCTAAAATAAACGTTTTGTTCACTATCAAGAGATATAAATATATTATGTAAATTAAGTGTAAATCATAGTTTATATTAGTTGTAATATAAGCTAACTTAAGAAATAAAAAAATAAAATAAAATAGGGCATATTTTTTTCGTGTTTCTATAAAATACTTGCACAGCAAGTAAAGAATACAAGGTTGAGATAATAATCATCGATAAAATTAAGAAAGGTGTATTGAGATGGTTTGGACATGTGGAACGTATGAGTAAGGAGAGAACGGTTAAAAAATTAAGAGGCAGTTGGAAAAAGAAGCAGAGGAAGACCGAGGAAAACTTGGCACAATCAGGTAGGTCAAATAATTTAAAGCGGCAAGTATGTATAAGGAGATGCATGAATGTGGAAGAGGCGAAGAATTTTTGCAAAGACAGGGTGGTATTGCGTGGTATTCTCTCTGCCTACCCCTGCGGAGAAGCGGCGTTGTGGGTACTTAGTTTAGACTAGATTGTCCCTTATTTTTCAACACGAGTATTTTTCAATCCATAGGGCCTAATTTTTTTCGTATTGCTAGAAAACACTTGCATAGCAAATTTCAGTTTTTTTTTATATTATTAAAAAAATTAAGATTTTCGTAATTAATCTTTAAAAAGCTTTTGATGTAGAATTCTAATTTCGCAACGCCCTCATATTGCTTACTATCTGATCCAGCCCTGTGAGCTGTAAATATTGTAATATGTAATTTATTAGTGACGGTTAGCAAAATTGTCAGCTTGTGTACTGTGTACAAAGGTACAAATTACATACGCAATTAATTATACTTACAGATATTTAAATTGAGCATTATAATCCCGTAAGAAAATTAATACCTGCCATCATAACAATTGAGAAATTATAAATACAGTAAAACATCGATATAACGGACAAATTTGAGGGGGGAGGTGTCCGTGAAGGCTGAAAGTCCGTTATATAAAAATGAGAAATTATAATATAAAAAAATATATATGAACATTGTTTTCAGATATAAAGAAATAAGACAAAACACAAACAAAATTATATTTATTGTCTTCGGACACTCGTCGTGATGTGACGTTTCCGTTTGATATCGACGCGCTTGCTTTCGGTTATCCTGCTTTGAACAAAACAATCAAGTTTTGTCCGCACTTTTGAAGTTTTGAGACATAATTTGTGATATTCATGGTCGCTAAAAATTGTTTACATGCGGTGACACTTGAATTTAAGCTGCATAATATTAACATGACATTTATCCGGATGTTTTGTCCGTTATATCCGAAGTTCATTAACTACAGGTCCATTATTTCGAGGTTTTACTGTACAAACATTGCTTTTATGCATAGAAGTGCCGTATAGGAATATTCGGACTTCTTCCATATCGACCATGACACTTCAAAAATCGGTTGTTTAATCGCTCATGAGGAAATTTATCCACGTTTAGCAAGTTGGAATAAAAATATTTTAAAAATTAATCCTCCATAAATGCAGTAGGTATTATACGTTTATAGGAACAATATTTTTTCACTACGAAATGGCGATGGGCAGGTTTTTTAATTAGGATTATTGATATCGATTTGTCGTCGGAAAAAAGTATTAGTTATTTTCACAGATCAAAGCATACTACGCAGCATATGATAAAAATAATAAACAGACATTCACTTTGTAATAGGTTGGTTTACTGAACTTATCATATATACAACGTCCTGAGTTTGAATAGTTTGTCGATTATGGAAAAAATAGTGAATTTTACACGTGTATAAAGTGATCACTCTTACATGTCACAAGCAGTGTAAATACTCAGACATTCATATTATTCCTCATCTATGTTGAGAAATCAATATAAATAGTTCCTAAGTAAAATATTACAAATATATTGAAAAATTTAACAAGACGATTTTATTCAAATATAGGTAAATCACATTAAAAAATAAACGATTCAAATAAACTTCTCTAATAACTTTTAAGAAACGTCTGAGACATTACTATAAATCATTAGAATCCTAACTGTCCATCAAACCTCCTGCCTTAGCTTCTCCCCCTACATCCTTCCCTAAACTCCCTTTTTCCTTTGCCTTCCTTATTTTCATCAAATTGTAATTTATGTTTTTTTTAATGTTCAAGTACTATCTACCCTCTGATTGCAAACAGCTATACAGTATATGGTATCAAACGGTTTGACCAATATCACTTGTCTGTTTTTGGTTGGTTGGAAGATATTGCTTTTTAACAATAAGCCCGCCAATATACTTATTTCTTTTCTGTACATGAAGTTTAAATAAATAAATAATGATAAGAAAACAGAATTGAATACTAAGGCACAACCCAGTGGTATGTAATACATTTTCAATTTATGTTTTACTTAGTAAATACCACTATATCTATACGGCTGTCCAAACTCAAAACACAGTAAGGGACATTTTTTTGTAGTACGTTTTTTTTGCATTTTTGGACTAAGTAGATTCTACATAGTCCAAAAATGCAAAAAAAACTACTACAAAAAATGTCCCTTACTGTGTTTTAAGTTTGGACAGCCGTATAGTGACACGTGTTCCGATGCATTTCGCATCATTTTCAAACACCGTACTGCTGACAGTTTCGAAGAGAATACCAAATTCAACATTCTTTTTAAAAAAAATGAGTTAATGCGATGGTAGATTGGTCCATCCATCGCTACCGTTATAATTACACCTAACTAACGGAGTTTTCTGTGTTCATTCACGCAAATTAAGCGTAAAACGACCAACCACAAAATACTTTAAATTAGCTTTCAGTGTCATACAAATAAAAACACTAAAAATAAAATATTTTTAAAAGTACATAACCCTAATTTGGTATTCACAAAAATAACTTCAAACATTTTGTCGTGATTATATTGACCGAAAATATTCATGACGGTATTCAGTTGTATAATTTGACCTGGTAATGAAAAGTCCATACAGAAAAAAATCAAAAATATTAAGGGCACTTAATTTTCTTTAAACCCAGATAATATTTAGCGTAATCTTTTTTTTTTCATAATCCACACACCGTTTTTGTATTGAAAAAATAAGTTTTTCTTCAAAATAAATCATATGGTTTTCAAAAGAAAAGATGTACTCAAAGGTAAGGACTTAAAAAAATTAAGAAAAAAAACAAATTTTTAATACATATTCTTTTAAAAAAATCAAAATCTAATGGTTTTAATTATTTTAAATGGGCGTGGAGAGACGTGTGACCCCTCTCGCAGCCGTTTGCGACCTGAATTCTTTGTTCTCGAGTAAAGCCTCAATCTTGTATAATATCATACGGCAGTCGAAACTTCATAATGCAATTTTAAACAAATACCGCTCCTCTTAGTAGCTGCGGTCACAGCTTTCGTGCTTTTTTTCCTTTCCATACAACCCATCTATGTTCAAACTTTATAAAATTATACGACACGTATCTCCAGACCAATTAACATCTACAAATCGTAACAGAGCGTCTGGTAGAAGTGCCACAGGAGGTTATCTCCGTTTACGGAGTAGCTAGACCGCTTTTTAAAATCATCATTATTCTATACAAGATGACCATAATGCTATTTACGTTGCAGAATTACATCGGTAGCAATTGGTATATATATTGAGAACATTGAAACAACTTTTTATGCATCCTCTGCCAGTTGAAATATGTAGATTATAATTTCCGTTCTTTTTTGGATCGCAAAAGGCACCAATCTAGAGTAGCGGCAGAATAAAAATAATATAATCAGATACTAATTAATTATATAATCAAAAAAATTAAATGCGCTCCCTCAGACGAGTATGTGGAAAATCGTTGCATGACAAATTAAAAACGAAGAAAATATATGTAGCGAATGTGAGCGGGAGAATAGAACGAGGACGGCTGAAAAAAGACTTCAATCAGATCAATCAGAATCTAAAATCTGGTGGTTTCAAAAGTCTCCGTGATCGGAGGACATGTATGACTAGATGTGAAGGAAGCTAGGAGTGTATGTCAGGACAGAAGAGTGTGGCGTTCCTCGAATTTACTTTGTGGTAAGACATGTTGAAATTATTTAAGAAAACACTTGTTTTTTTACCACTTAATCTTATTTTATGATGACTAGTTTCGGAAGCTAAGCTTCCATCTTTAGGTCTAAATGTAAACAGTTGAATGTTTACATTTAGACCTGAAGATGGAAGCTTAGCTTCCGAAACTAGTCGTCATAAAATAAACTCAAGTGGTAAAAAAAACAAGCGTTTTCTTTAATAATTTCAATACGAAACTTGTCAATATCGAAAAAGCGTTCATATAACAGGTCTGGCCAACTGCGGAGATGAACATAAGTGCCAGTAGATAGATGGCCCGAACCTATTGTCGGTCATGCAAAAGAGGTAGTTCATCGTGTCGTACGCAATCGTGATTGGTGTAACCAAAAAGCCTTGTACATTTTGGACTCGGTACGTGACCGCTTTAGGACTCCAGACAACAGACGACGTTGTTTCGACGAACGCGAAAAAATAAAGAAATTGGCCGCATTATTTGCATAAGAATAATAGTGTGCGTCGACTTTTTTTATAAACTTGAAAATGTTTATACTCCTAAATGATAATGAGTATTTTTATACTATACGTCCGAGTATTTAGAAACACTTATTGGAAAGATATTTGTGTTAGTGATTAGTTCTATTTTCTCATTTGTTTCCTTTAAACATGCTTCATACCTTATTTTTTTATGCATATTTAATATACCTGTTTTTTTTTTGTTTTATATTTTATGTAAATAAATATTACTTATACTTATTTTGAATCGAACCCGGGATATCCAGCGCGGTAGCTAAACGCGCTTGCCACTACACTGCGGAGGCGGAAAATAATATAGATATAGATAGTGGTCGGTAACCTTTTGAGAGCCTGGGTAAAAAATAAAAATTTCATTTGATAAGTGGGTAAACACTCTTGAAAATAATATTTGCATTAAACATATACATGTATGTATGAATAAAATTTTATTTTATAAAACAAACATGCATACAAAATATTTTTACTATAATTAAAAAAATTATTTTTAAAAAAGAAAAAAAATATAATATTTTCTTTGTGTGTAATTGAAAAAGTCGTTATGCGTAATTTAACTACCCGAGGGTAGAAGGTTGGCGACCACTGATATAGACATTAATTTTACTGATGCTACAGATCGGCTGTCCAAAAACACAGTAAGGGACATTTTTTTGTAGTACGTTTTTTTGCATTTTTGGACTAAGTAGAATATAATTACTGTGCAAAAGTGCAAAAAAAACGTACTACAAAAAAAATGTCCCTTGCTGTGTTTTGAGTTTGGACAGCCGAGATGATATAATACTATTTATTATATTTAGATAAGATATAATACAAAAAAATCATTTGGGTTCATGATGCTTAACTATATCTATCAGTATTATTTTCATTTACGAGTTTTGAAGTGAAACAAAACATAGATCGCTACTTTATTATCTAGTATCAATCAGAATTATCAAATATTCGAGATAATTAGATAAACGATTAAATTTGCGTAACAAACACCATTTTCAAAATGTCGGAAAAAGTAGCGGTTGTAACCGGGGGAAATAAAGGTATCGGATTCGCAATTGTGAAAGGCTTGTGCGAAAAGTTTGACGGGATTGTCTACTTGACAGCGCGGGATACAGAACGCGGAGAAACATCAGTCAAAGATTTAATAAAAGCCGGGTTAAATCCGCAGTTCCACCAACTGGACGTGACAGACCGCGAGAGTGTGAAGAGATTCAAGAGCTTCATCAAACAAAAGCACGGAGGAATAGATATTCTTGTCAACAATGCCGCCATACTACTCGACGAGAGTTCCACAGAACCGCCAGGGGCTAAAGCCGAGATGACGAACGAAGTCAACTACTTTTCCTTGCTGTCGACTTGCGACGTACTGTTTCCGATCCTTCGCCCAAAAGCCAGGGTCATCAACATGTCGAGCGCAGCAGGGCAATTGTCGTTCATACCCGGCGAGCTGTTGAGAGACAAATTCGCAGACCCCAATTTGAACATATCGACTCTTTCAGGTTTGGTCAAACAGTTTATACAGTCTGCAAGAAATGGCACAAACGAGATAGAGGGATGGGGCAAGAGCCCGTTTATCGAGTACAGCGTCTCCAAGATGGCCGTCTGCGCCCTGACGTTCATACAGGATAAGCAGTACGTTCCCAAAGGCATTTCGATCAACTGCGTTCATCCTGGATTTGTGATCACGGATATGACGTCGCAGAGAGGGTTTTTCACCACTGAGCGCGGAGCGATGTCGGCATTGTACTTGGCTTTGGAGGCTCCCGAGGATCTCAGGGGATCGTTCGTTTGGCACGATAACACCATAGTCGACTGGCGGGGAGAGATGCCAGCAATGTATTGAATTTTCGTGATATCTTTGAACATGATTTTATTTCATGAATTGATTCGGCAGGTACTTTGTGGTGAATGAAAACTGTCCATTTTACATTTGACGTATTATTTGGAAATACCGCTATGTGAAAATAAATCGAATGTAACATGTGTTTCGATGTGTTCAAGATCATTTTCAAAAAATTGTGAATATGTGAAAACGTACATTTATCGGGAGATACGTAACGATGTATTTCGTTGAAAAATAAGGAAGGTATAGGTGATGTTTCCCTCATGTTTTTTTTTCAAGTTTTCTTTACTGATTTGTAGATATCAGACGAAAGTATCTTTATAATATGAACACCCACCGACAGAGATGTGGCTTAAACCGCGACTGATATGCGAATGTAAAATATTCTTAGCCGCCAAGATGTGGCGACTGGTATGCCGATGGGTTAACAGATAGCGAGAATTTTGGGCTAGAATTTTCACTCATGAATTACGTGAAATTAAAGTAAGATATGAGTACGAAATCGCAGTCCTGGGCGGACACTGTGCAAGGGACCTTAACTTGATGAGATTGGCTGGTGGCTAACAATAAATTGTCAAAATTAAATCGACATACATATGTGTACATATTTACGTACCACATATCGTCGAAATAGATGACCCGCTTAGATAACCCGTTCAAGTAATTGCTAGAGTTGCATAGCCTGGAGTAACGATGAAATTATTACAGACATGGAAGAATATTTTTAAAACCAGTTTATTCCGTCTTGGTTTGGATAAACAGCGAAAGTGGACATCTGTGCTGCTTTTTTGTGCAAGATTTTTTTACTATTTTTTCAAAAATCATACCAAAGTGTAAATACAATACAAGATGATCGACAGCATTGTCGATTTTTACGTCACTATTTACGATAATCTGAGATAAATCGTAAGGTAATTTTCGTTAAACCCAAGTAATAACGAATTATTTTTTGACATCTCATCAAAGGTGAAGAAGAATATGGAAGTCTGGGCATTTACGGGGCTGACGACCGTCATAGGCTAGTTTAAGTGATCTCTTTACACACGTGTAACATTCACCAATTCTACTCATTACAGACAACCACAACTACTCAAATTCTAAGTTCTATACATATATGAACCAATATTGAAACATTGTTCTTGAATCACAAGAACTTCACTAGAGACATCTATCGGTGAGATGAAAAGAAGCTTTTTATTGAGCAGAAACTCTTTTATGCGTATGTGAGCTCCGAATCCTATAATTGGGGATGATACAGATGTGTGAAGAAGTATTTGGACACACTCAAAATGTTGTAAATATTTAACGTAATCGAAATTTTCACTTAAAACTCCGTTTTTGTATTGAAAAATAAGTTTTTCTTCAAAATAAATACTGTACATGGTTTTGAAGAAAAAAAGGGTTTTAAAATATTTTTTTAATCCTCCACTCGTTTACGAATGATTTTAGCTCTAACAAACAAAACAATAAATAAAGGATATATGGTAAGAGCAGATAAAAGCAAAAAAAAAAAACAAAAATAATAATTGACTGACACTAAGAAAAATATAAAATAAACTATTTGGTCTGCATTAATTAAATCATATTAAATGTTTTTTCAATAAGTATATCTATTCTAAAATTTCTAATTCCAATACATCTTCTCCTTCTTGCAAAATCTATTTTTATACCATACCCTTTTTTATCTCTTAATGTTTTTAATAGTTATTACAGCATACATGTGGAATTGTTTAATTGGCTTTATTTTTATTAATGTAACTATTTTTGTTAATGTAATGTAATGTTTATAATTGTTAATGTAACTATTGTTTATTATATAGGTTTTTTTAATGTAAAGCTGTACAATTTCCGAACAAATAAAATTAAAAATATGTATATTCTAAAAAAAAATGTGCGCAGAGACAAGTCTAGCTTACGTATTGAATGTTTGCGAGTACCACCTCAAACAAACTCGTAAAATATTTTCGGTGAAATATCTCATATTTTAATATATCCTTATTCAATTTGTACGTGGGATCAGTCTAAATTCCGTAGATCGTCACCAGATTATTATACCTTTAAAAATGTGGTCTACTTTGATATATGGCCGACAATGGGAGAGAAATTTTGGTGAGGAGACAGTTATCCCAAGCAAAATGCGTGGTCGCAATGGGTTAATGCCGTAGGCGGAGAAAAAATCTAAAATACAATATATTTTTTTTCCTTAAACCACTGTGTTATTTATGACTTGAATATTCTCATACAAGAGCTGCAATTTATTCTACATTTCTTCTTCATAATAAATGTACATTGGCGGGCTTATTGCTAAGCAATATTTTTCCGAACTAGCATATTATTTATTGATTCGGCATTAACTTTGTGGAATGACATGTTGATTATTTAAGAAAAAAATTAACAATTGAATGTACCACTTAACAAGTTTTATTTATATACTTATACGACTAGTTTCGAAAACTTACAGATGTTTTCATCTTCTGGTAAAAATTTAACCATTAAATGTTAATATTAATTACAGACATCTGTAAGTTTTCGAAACTAGTCGTATATATAAATAAAACTCATTAAGTGGTATATTCAAGTGTTTATTTTTTTAATAACCAACTTACCATAACGCCGCATCCCGCAGGGGTAGGCAGAGAGAAAAGAATCCCATACCACTCTGTCTTTGCAAATATTATTCGCCTTTTCTACATTCATTTAGAATATAGAGAAAAATTGTTTTTAAGAATTTATATAAAAAAAAAAACAAACTCTTAATCTTTCAATAACTGTTATCTTTTCAAAAGCATGTAATTATTTCGAAGAAAAACTTACTTTTTTAATGCAAAAACGGCTTTTTAAGAAAAAAAAACAATGACGTTAAAATGTTACTGAATTTAGAGAAAATTAAGTTGCGACTTAACGAATACTGGGCCTTAAATTAAAATTTGCTTATGCTCCTATAATTACTTTATCAAAGCGAGCGTGTTGTTTCTATGAGCGTAACGCGATTTAACATATCGCTCACTTCTTTCAAGAACGTCATAAATCAAAAATCGTCAATTTTCAGTTGTGCATGTTTTCGGAATGCCCAGAAAATGTACTATATCCCAGCAAAAGAATCATATTTTAACTTAATATTTACCCGCTTACAGGGCAGAAAATGTTGTTTTTGCATTTTGAAGAAAATGTATTGTTTAATTATTTTTATAAATAAATTAAATATTTTTCAAATGGAGAAAAAACCTTCAGGTTTTACCTAAAAAGATCTGTTGCACAGTAAAAAGTTCAATAAGTGGCTTGATATTTATTTTGAATACATTGTGTTATATTTTTAAACTTTAAAATCGTTCTTCTGAAAAATCAAGTATTTAGATTTATGACGTTCTTGAAAAGAGTGAGCGATATGTAATTCAGAATTGAATCGCTACATTGTTTTTTTTTAATATTGATAATATTTAATACCCGGTGGTCTTGAATATCCATCTCGGCTATACATTGTATCATGTACGCGACCAACTGCATATTATATGAGCCATTACAGCATAAAACGTAACAATAAAAAAAACTAATCAGTCATCAAAATATGTAATAAAATTTAATGAGAAAAAAATTGAAAATGCCATCGTCCTTAACCACGAAATAGAAAATGCGTCTGTATAGTGTAATGGTTACTGCATTCGGCTACCGAGCTGGAGATCCCGGGCTCGATTCACAGAGGGGTTTTTTTAGAATATGTATTGAAAAAAAATATATTTTAACTTTTCACATTTCAATAACTCTTATCGACTTAACGAATACTTAGCCTTAAGGCTGAAATCTCGAACGCTCAAATTCAGAACGCGATCTTTTCGCTTTTGTCTTTTAGCGCTCATTTTTTTGTATAATATATATTGGTATTCGACTTTTTGTTTTAAAATACAAATTGAAAAATTATTTTCATAATATTTTTAAACTCCTTACCTTCCAACAGCTCTTTTCTTTTCAAAACCATATATTTATTTCGAAGAAAAACTTATTTTTTTAATACAAAAACAGTATTTCAAGCAAAAAATCAATTAAGTAGGTACGTCAAATGTTACCTGGATATAAAGAAAATAAAGTTGCGATTTATCGTATTTTAGGCTTTAATAAATAAATCATAAAAATCATAAAAAAAACTACATTTATCTTTTAAAAAGTGTAAGAAAAACAACATCGTGAATTCTCAATCGAAAATACTGCATTCAGTAACATCAAAGAGAGATGGGACCACACAAAAAAGTATTTAAAAAAAAAAACAACCTATTGAATCATCCGACATCCTGTCTAGACAATATTATAATTAGTAATTTGATAAAACAAACATCGCGCCTGTCAATATGGCTGTCGGATGCTTTGATATGTAGATATTAAAATAAATACCAAAACATTGACTATCTTTCGACGCGTCTCAAATACAATATCAAATGTCATTTATAAAAATAAATTCTTCGCAGCAGTTCGTGATCCGGTAGAGATAGTAAAAAAAAAAAAATAGAATAACACATTTATGATCTTTCGATAATGCTTCAAATTTAACGCTAGAACACTAAAGTATCGTAAAAATTACGACAGCAAAATTACGATTCCTGGAAAAAAAATATATTCGCGTCCTAATGTAATTATTATTTTTGAAAACAATCGTAAAAATTACAATTCCTGGAAAAAAAATAATGTTTGCGTCCTAATGTTATTATTATTTTTGAAAACTAGCGTAAAAATTACGACGGCAAAATGACAATTCCTCGAAAAAACAATGTTCGCGTCCTAATGTAACCATATTTTTTTCATTATTACGTGAACTCTGAAGGCCCAGCATTCGTTAAGTCGCAACTTAATTTTCACTAAACTCAGGTAGCATTTAACGTAATAGAATTGTTGGCTTAAAACGCCGATTTTGTATTGAAAACATAAATTTTTCTTCGAAATAAATGAGTGACTTTGAAAAGATAATAGATATAAAATGGTAATGAGTTTAAAAAATTATAAAAAATATTTGTTCAGTAGACATATATTCAAAAAAGTCAAATTCCATTTTTTTAATCGTGCGTAGAGACACGACAGGCTTCTAGCGCAACTATACGCATACAGATCGCGAGTTACCCCTTAAGCCCTCATATTTTCCAACACAAAAATGGTATTATAAGCAAAAAATTAAATTACTTAAAATGTTACCAGGTTTTAAAGAAAATTGAGTTGCGATTTATCGTATATTGGGTCTTAACGTAGGAGACGGTTAAAATTATATTGTAGTCATTATCGTAAGGAAACGAATAACCTCAAGGTCCATAAGACGAGGAATGCCTTCGAAGAATAGAAACGCAATACGTAATACCGTTTTGTTATGTATTAATTAATTATTATCGTGATAACATTATTGTATGCTATAATGCATAATGATATGCGTGAAGCATTTTATAACGTATTTGTAAATACCACGTGCAATAACAACAGGTAATAGGTTTTTGCGTATTGTACATTTTAAAATCCGCCTCCGTAGTGTACTGGTCAGCACACTAGGCTCCCGTACTGGATGTCCCGGGTTCGATTCCCAGGGGGAGGGGGTCAAATATATATAAGTCATTTTTTTCACCGTAATATTTATTCAATATGAATCGAGTGTACTAATTCATATAACAAAGACGAAAAATACAATTTTATAGTGTTAGCACCGTTCGACAAAATCAGTGAAGTTTTCGAGAAAAAAAATCATGATTATCAGATCATGTGATCACCTTTAAGTAAATATGCAGTAGAAAATTAACTATGTGATTTTAATAACACGCAAAATATGACATTGAGAGATCAAATATAATATAGATATTAGATACGTATAATATTAATATCAAGTTGACATAAAAAAAATTAATAATAAAAATAAATCGTTTACACATACTCGTAATATTAATATGAACGGGGTAAAATTCGATTAATTCGATAATTCAACATAACTCTTATGTTCGCAGTAAATCCAAGGGCTTAAAGGTGTAATTCCTGTGAAATAATTGCAAGAAACAGAAAGACATACTTCATTGTCAAATGATGCACTGATATCCAAAATAATGAGGTCTTCCTCTTTTGTTTGTCGCATTTTGGACGCACTTTTAATACAGACTCGTAACGAATGTTTACAAAAATAATTAACAGTGGTTTTATAAATATTTATAAACACAAAAAAAAAATATTTAAGAATGATGCTTTCGAATAAATTTCTAATAAAATTTTACTTTTTTACATGTACTGAAAAAGGCGGGCTTTTTGACTTTCAAAAATACGATTATTTTTCACTTTTACACGTTTGAAAAAAGAACCATAGAAAAAGTGACGAAACCGAACGCAATTTCGAATTCAAATTCAAACTGGCGCTAAAAGTCGAGCGCTCGCAGCAACAGCTGGTAACCGAATGGGGAACGGTTTATGACTATGAAAAGGCAAATTATTCAAGCGAGTCTTCGACCGGGTACTTGACGAATGCAATTTTCACAGTCTCGTTGAAAAAAAGGTTTCACAATAGCGTGAACGTTTCGTAAAAAATGGCGTTTTCACTGCAAACAGAATTTTCAAACGTTTCTGATGTAATTTGTATGAAAAACTATGCATAGTCTACTTTCGCGCGGTTTAAATTTAGAATACAAAAAACCGCGCGGTAAATTATTATTCTTACTATCTTTTTATTTTACAGAATATAATAGAAAAAATAAATAATGTAACGAGAAAAATTGACAATACACGACAACGAAACAAAACCAAATTAAAATAGAAGGAAGTCGTTTATCTTTCAAGTTCTTTAAATATATTATAATGAATAAATAAAAAGCATAAAAGATTTATTCCATTGATTTTAATGAATCATGTATTACGTCCAAATTGTGTAGTTGTTTTTTTTTTTTTTCTTAAAATTTTCATTTTTAAAGACCATCTAGTGTGGTTAAAGCCACATCCATTGGTCTGTATCTCGAAGTATTAAAACTAAAAATAATTATCATAAAATTTGATAGCATAGAAAGGAGTGCTTAGATCTATTTCCGTGGATTGTCACAATGTGGTCATTAATTTTTTTATTTATATAAATAAAATGTGAGGTTAGATTAGGTTAGTACCTACATAGTAAATGAATAATGTAAATAAATATGTTTAAAACATAATTCTAGTATTGCATAGAATATAAATTAAAAACTGCATACATATATAGTTGGTTAGTTAAATCAGAAAGCAAAAGCAACTACTAAATTTTATTATAAAATTATACATTTATAAAATAAATAAGTATGAACTTTTATTAAATAAAAAAAAAGTTTAATAAAAATAAATAATAAACACTTGAATAAACATTTTTGAATTTTTATTCTCAATCCTAAAACATGAAAATGAATCACGAAAATCTTTTTGATATTTAAGACCATAATAAAAAATATTATTAATGCCCTTGAAATATCAAAAAGATAAAAGAAGAAAAAAATCCGTATTCACTAAAATGAACAATTGATTTAATAAATAAACACTTGAGAAAACAAATAAAAAAAAACAATAATAATTCCTGAAAGACATTACATTCAATAATCTGTGAAATAAAACAAATGAAAATAGCATGCAAGTGCCCGGAGAAGAAATACCAACTAAAACAAAAAAAAATTATGACCAATCTGCCTCCATAGAGTAGCCGTTAGCACGTTTGGCTACCCTGGGTTCGATTCCCAGGTGGATCAAACTATACATAAAAGATATGAAAATATTTCTAAAAAAGACTGATGCCTGTAGTGCGGCATTAATCACCTTGCCCTCATGTGATTAATAATCAAGACAACACCGTGTCCATTGGATGAAGTATCCTATGCACCATTAGGTGTAGAAAAGAGTCATGAAAAACAATAACTATAATCCATTAAAAAAATACAAACATCTGTATTTTAAAATTTTAAGGTTTAATATTTCTACGATTCTATTTTAGAAAAGTCCAAAATAGATAATTGTCAGTTATCCAAAGAAAAAAAAATATGATTCCCTTTTCTAAGATGGCAATTATAAACTACCAAAAATTGGCACCTTTAAATTACTGCAGTAACTGATTAGCAGTTAAAGCACTCTACCTATCTGTGGATGTCTTACGTTGTAATATAAAACACACATTCCACAACAAACTTATACAAGGAAAATACATCAGGTAAACAGCCTATAAGGTGTAACAACAACAACAATAAAATGATATCTTCAAATTTTCAAGACCTGGCTAGCTAATCAAGTAATTTCAGTTTCATAACTAAATTAAATACTCTTCTGGATCATCGTTCATATATAAATCTAAACGCAAAGCCTAGTCATCTGTCAGTTATGATTTTTTTGTTTTTAATTTGCATTATGTAGAGATATTTCTCATCTGGGCTGTATCAAAATGATCACTTACCAGGTCTGCCAATATAGTCTTGTCCCATTTGGAGGGAGTGTTGGCCGGCCTTGCTGCAATCTTCTTTGGACTGCTACCCACAACTTGCGCTTGAAAAGTCTTCTTAAAATCGGAAGTCTCATTTTTCTTGTACGTGTTACTGTTTATAACCGAAGTCCTCGGTGAGAGATTCTTCGGTGATCTGGTGGGGGTTTTAGAACCACCGCTGGAAAGCCTTGTGACTCTGGGACTCTCCCTTTTCTTGGACTCTACCTGGGAGACGGGAGACGCAGTTTTGGGACTCTGAGACCTCAACTGAAGTGTTGATTTCGGACTCTGATTTTTGACTATCGGAGCAGACTTGGGACTCTGGCTTTTGACTGAGGCTGTCGTTGAAGAAACCCTCGATGACACTGATGATGGAACGGAGGTTGTCTTCTTGTCTTTGGAATTTTTGGAGCTCTGTGGGTAAAAGGAAAATGATATTAATTAAAATATATTATTTACATAATAATAAATGAGTCACAAAAAAATCTTCTTCTTCTTGGTGTAGGCCTTGCGGCCTGTTTTTAAGAGGGATTAGCCTCCTGCGATGTCGATTCCCAGCTATCGATCCATCTCTTTGGTGGTCTGCCTGTGAGTCTTCTACCATGGGGTTGGCCGTACAGTGCAATGTGGGGGAATCTGGATGGTTCCATTCTCCTCACATGCACTAATCACAAAACAATACAAGAAAAAAAAAAACATTTCAAGTCTAAATGAATTCAATAGTTTGTTACAAAATTAAATACATAAATACCAAAATTAATTTCGACCCATAATACATTTAACTCCCTTTTTACGCACTTTTTTACAGAATTTGAAAATAACACTGAAATAAAATCATACATTCATCTAACAACGTCTAACAGTAATTTGGAATTTCCTACATTCCTCGAATGTACTTCAGTATGTATTCTTCTTCTTCATCTTCTTGCTCAATGCTGAGCGTCGTGGTCTTCTGGAATGTCAGGCACTTGGTGCACAAGTCCTCTCCATTCTTCCCGGTCCTGGGCCAACTTGATGGCAGCGTTTAACGAGGATCCGGTTAATTCCTTTATTTGGTCTGTCCATCTTGTTGGAGACCGTCCTCTTGCCCGCTTGCCTTCAACTGTACCTGTTACTACCAGTTTTTCAAGACTCTTCTCGTTCTTTCTGGCGATATGCCCAAAGTAGGACAGAATCCTTTTCCTGCAAGTCGTGGAGAGTCTTTCTGTCACTGACAGTTCGCGGAGAATGGAGACGTTTGTGCGTCTTGCAGTCCAAGGAATGCGCAGCATCCTCCTCCAGCACCACATTTCAAACACATCCAGCATATGTCTTTCCTTTTTCCTCAGTGTCCATGTTTCCACTCCATACAGCGCAATGGAGAATACAAGAGATTTCACTAGACGGGTTTTCGTTCTCCTCAGTATGGACCGATTTTTCCATATCTTCGCCAGACTAGACATTGCTGATTTTGCCATTCCAATTCTTCTCCGGATTTCTGCTTCACAGCCTCCGTCTTTAGAAATGAGTGCACCTAAATAGATAAAGTCGTCGACTTCTTCATAATCCCTTAAAGAATTGTTCCTTATCAGGGTGCCGAATCGGTCGATGACAAGAACCTTGGTTTTACTTTTGTTTATTTGAAGTCCTAAATGCTGGCTTTCTATTTCGACTCTATGGAGGAGTTCAGCCATTTCGTCCTCATTGTTGGCTATTAGCGTTGTGTCGTCTGCAAACCTTATATTGGAGATCTTTTTGCCCCCTACTGATACGCCACCTTCCCACCCGTCTAGTACTTTCCTCATTATATATTCTCCATATATATTGAAGAGATCAGGAGACAGTATACACCCTTGTCTCACGCCTTTTTGTACTTGAAATGACTCTGAGAGGAAATTATCAACTCTTACCGATGCCAAATTTTGTACGTATAAGTTGTGAATAAGAACTATCAACTGTCTCGGTACACCCATTGCTTCCAAAACCTTCCACAGGCAATTCCAATTCACGCAGTCAAAAGCCTTTGTATAATCAATAAAGCAAAGTACGACCGGAACCTTGAACTCCCGACTTTTCTCGATTATTTGTCTTATGTTCAAGATTTGCTCACGTGTACCCTTGCCTTTGACGAATCCAGCTTGCTCAATTGAAATTTGCCAGTCGAGGTAGTGTTTTAGCCTTGCTTTTAATATGTGTAGCAATATTTTGCTAGCATGAGAGATGAGTGAGACAGTTCGATAGTATCGTACAGTATGTATTATGCATAGAGAAATATATAGCTCACTCCTTTCAACAACACCATATATCAAAAATCGTCAATGTTTAGTGCATGTTTGCGGAATGCCCAGAAAATGTACTATATCCCAGCAAAAGCGACATATTCTTAACTTAATATTTACCCACTACAGGGCAGAAAGTGTTGTTTTTGCATTTTGGAGAAAAGGTATTGTTCAATTTTTTTTTTTAAATATACTAAATATTTTTCAAATGGAGAAAAAACATTAAGTTTTTACATAAAAAGATCTGTTGCACAGTAAAAAGTTCAATAAGTGGCTTGATATTTATTTTTAATACATTTTATTATATTTTTAAACTTTAAAAATGATCTCCTGAAAAAATCTAGTTTTTTTTATATATGATGTTGAAAGGAGTGAGCGATATGTGGAAAGTGATGTAAATAATTTTTGTTATCTTTGATTATTTTAAAGTATTTAAAAAAAAAATAGATATAATAAGCAACAATGAATTGTAATCATGGATTTTTTTAGAAGAGACCTATCCACCATCCTTTTTTTTATTATTTCAGTTTTTATTTTTAGTGTGGAACGTGTCTATTGCGTAAATAGGTTTTTTTTAAAAATAAATTTAAGATTAATAATAAAATTACTTATTTTTAACTAAACAAATTCAAGATTTACTGCTTACAAAATCAATATGCCTCATGTCGTCTTCAAAGTTGTTGATGTGATTGGCCAGCGCTGCAAATCTGCTGGTGGCGTGACGATTCCTCAAGTTTCTCCGAGGTTCCTCTGCCTCGCTGCTGCTGGTCTCCGAGGACGCCACGAAAGCCAGTGCGCCCTTGGACGGGGTCGGCTGAGAGACCTCTGAAGCAAACTTCAACTCGGTGCGACTGTTGATGGGAGACGAGAGTGTTCCATCGTCTGCAAGGAAGAAAAATTTATAGTACTTTGTGTATTAATTTTTAAATCAAAAACAGATTTTTTGTGTCTACTAAGTTGTATTTTATTAAAAAACCACATAAAAAAATGAATATTGTGTCAATTTTTTCGCCTAGTTATGGCATTTTCAAACGAATGTTTGACATACAATGTATGTATGTTGAATGTTTGACATACAATGTATGTCAAATTGTTTGACATACAATTTGACATACAATTTGACATACATTGACATACAGTACAATGTTTTTTGGCGTCTCTCATGCACCACCAAAAGTAAGCAAATAGAATACTTTTGGGCGTCTCCCTCTCTCTACCAACAGTATGTAAAAGACACTTTTAAGTGTTTCTAACTAACAATGTGATAAAATGCCAAAAATTGTTTGTGAACATTTCTCAGTGGAGAATTCTGCATTGAACATGAGAATATTCACATTCGGCAAAGGGTTTTAGGACAAGCTGTAACCATTTATGTTTTCTTGAGATAAGAAGTGCTGATATTAAGAAATTGGAGCCTGAAATAACAGTCAAAACTTGAGGCAACAGTTGTGATAAGGTAGGAATGCATAAATAATATTGCCTGGCAATTTGGGAATGTATTCACAGGTCTCATTTTTGTCTTTGATGGATCATGTAATGACCAGAACATACACTTACATCATGAAACCTCAAATTCAACAGTATTGTTTTTAACAAGATCTACATAATTATGATGCAAAGACCAATACAGTATTCCATGCGGCAATAGTGCAGTACAGATCATAGTCTTCTTCTTCTTCAAACCCTTATCCGCACCCCAATGGTGCATAGGGCACTGCATAATATAAATGCAGTGTTATCTTCATCATTAAAACATGAAAGAAAGTTTATTAGCCCTCCGCTTCGGGTACCAGTCCAGGGTAATATTGAATAAATATCAGAGTGAAAAAATCACTTATATTTATTTGAGATAAATGGGAATCAAACCCGGGACCTCCAGCACGGTATCTAAACACACTTACCATAACAACCACGGAGGCAGACAAAATGCATGCTATAATGAACTTAAATTAAATGCGGCAGAAAAAATAATTACCAGAATAAAGTTTTCCGAGCCTCTTTAGCTTACTCTTCCCCTCGTCACTGATGTCCGCCTTACGGTCAGACTCTGAAGACACTTGACTGTGTGCAGAGTAGTAACTGGCTACAGAACCTAGAATATGAAAATGTACAAACATTGAAAAATCGTAACAGTAAAATATCGCTCACTCCTTATAATTATAAAATTGATATAATTACTAGGTAAAGTTTCAAATACAAGCGTTAATGATTCAGTGAATCATGTTGTGATCACATGGTTAGCATCGCAGACTCTTGAGTTAAAAATTTTAGATTCCAGACCACTCTTTCGCAACTTGATATAGTACGAAAATGGAATATATATCGCTCACTCCTTTCGAGAATGTCATAAATCAAAAAACTTGATTTTTCAGGAGAACGTTTTTAAAGTTTAAAAATATAATAAAATGTATTAAAAATAAATATCAAGCCACTTATTGAACTTTTTACTGTGCAACAGATCTTTTTAGGTAAAACCTGAATGTTTTTTTTTCCATTTGAAAAATATTTAGTATTTAAAAAATAATTCAACAATATCTTTTCTTCAAAATGCAAAAACAACACTTTCTGCCCTGTAGCGGGTAAATATTAAGTTAAAAATATGCTTCTTTTGCTGAGATATAGTACATTTTCTGGG
This sequence comes from Brachycentrus maculatus, assembly GCF_059751285.1. Taxonomy (NCBI): domain Eukaryota; kingdom Metazoa; phylum Arthropoda; class Insecta; order Trichoptera; family Brachycentridae; genus Brachycentrus; species Brachycentrus maculatus. The sequence goes on from NW_028280769.1 coordinate 1,335,366, forward strand.
CATTCCGAAAACATGCACAATTGAAAATTGACAATTTTTTATTTATGACGTTCTTGAAAGGAGTGAGCGATATGACAATTTAAATATAAAAAAAAACAATATCTACTTGTATGAGAGCATTAAAAATGAAGATATAAGAAAGGAATGTAAGGCTGAACAAGGAATAATTGAAAAAATTAGGATGAGTTCTTTAAGGTGATATGGACATGTGGAGCGAATGGATAGCGAGAGAATGACTAAGAAAATATATGTGGCGAATGTGAGCGGGAAAACAGAACGAACATCAATTAGAACCTAAAATCTGGTTGTGTCAAAAGTCTACGTAATCGGAGGGCATGTATGACTAGATGTATGGATGTAAAGGAGGCGAGGAGTGTATGTCAGGACAGAAGAGTGTGGCGTTCATTCCTTTCTGCCTACCCCTGCGGTGAAACGATGTGATGGTTGTAGTAGTAGTAGTAGTACTTGACAAAATTCTAAATATGTTAGCCGCTAGGCAAAAGAGCTTGGGTAGATCTCAAGTGGCTTTATTTTTTGTGTTGATTAGCATATACAGCCAAAAGGGATCAGGGATGATGAGTGATTGGAAACAAGTTTAATAACGGACTTTTATAAAAATCGTTACTTGTGTATTTATTACTTGTGAATTATTATTAATTGCTTTTTTAATTTCTTATATTTCCAAGTAATCTAATTTAAGTCAGTCAACATCCCTGATCCCTTTCGACTGTAACTGCTAATCAACACAAAAATAAAGCCACTTGAGATCTACCCAAACTATTTTGCCTAGTGGCCAAAATATTTTTAAAATTTTTAAGTAGATAGTGTTTTAGTATTAATCAGTCTTGATAGACATTATAACCAAGTTATAATAAAATATTGATAGTGATTTTAAAACAAAGTTATATTTTAATTATATCTTGAAGAGATGCGCCAAATGGATCGGTCACGTGTTGAGACAGGAGGGTTTCCTGCACCTGATAATAGAGGGAACGATCGGGGGACAAACACCAGAGGATGTCCACACCACCAATATCTTTGTGACTTGTACGACGACATGGGCTGTTCAACATATGAGGATCTAAAGAGGGTTTTTTTTAATTACAGCTAAGAAGCTGTTGTCTTCAGCTGGACTGCATATGGACTGACATAACACGGATGTGTAAGAAAAAAAATTGTTATGTTAATAATTAGTCGTTAAGGTCCAGTATTCGTTAAGTCACAACTTAATTTTCTCTAAATCATTTCACATAATGGTAGCATTTAACATAATTGTTTTTTTTTCTTAAAACACCGTTTTTGCATTTAAAAACAGGTTTTTCTTCGAAATAATATGGTTTGAAATAGAAAAGCGTTATTGAGAGGTAAGATATTAAAAAATATATATAAAAATATTTTATCTTTATATATTCTAAAAAACAAACAAAAAATCCGATATACATTATTTTTTAAAAATCGTGCGTGAACAGACATGTGACCTCTCCGGTAGAATGAATTCTGTGTTTGCGAATATTGCCTTAAAGCCAAATAAAATAAAAACAAGTGAAATGTCAAAACATTGCTTCTAAACGTACCCCCACTACTGCCTCCATTTTTGGTAGATTTGTCACTCATTTTGGCATTTTCTTTTTCCTTCAGATACTGAGACAGCGTCACTTGTCTCTCCTCGACCTGTACATCGACTTGCACGTTGTTTTGGTGGACGATATTAATTTCCACAGCAACGCCAGAGTCCGAGTCTTCCTTTAATGTTGTCGTTGTCTTCGTTGGCGTATTTATCGTCAGCTTTCTCCCCAAAACTGACGACTTCACCGGCGACTCCGCTTCGCCGACATTCTTCTTTGCCGGCGACAGAACACGAGATACCGAGTCCGAATGGTTGCTTTCTGACAGCGGCTTTCTATCCCGCTGGGCGGGTTTTTCCGAGGGCGGCAGCTTGGACTCCAACTTCTCTTTTCGTAATCTCGCCCGTTCTAGCATGCGCTGAAAAATAAAAACATATTAATATAACAAAGAAAACTTATAAAATAACACCAAGCCAAATGTCAAAACCGTTGGAATGTAAATGTCAACATGACGAATGGAATTTTTAAATTTCGAAAACAAAGATTTCTCTCTACCTGAGTGAATGGATCTATGTTATCCATCGCGAATATAAATATACGTGCGTAACGACTAATAATAAATCACCAAACTTCACAACTACAAAAGATAAGACGTCAAAAAAATATTTTTAAAACCGCGACGCGCGAACAAAACACACGACCGAAACAAACTGAAATTATTTGAAATTCTCGTTTACTCGTTTGAAGTTTGAATGAAACGTTTACGGTGTTGCCAGTAACATAATGTTTCTCGAAGTACCTATTTCGTCATGAATGTAGTGAGATTTCATTTTCAAAAATATAAATTAATCACATGAAATTATAGTAACTTTGATCATAATGAGTAAACACACACTTAAGAAAAGGCTAAAAAAGTTATAACGTTGGAAGCAAAGCGTTAACATCATAAGCGGTGTTGCATAAATTATATTTTGATTTCAGAGTCACTTGGACGTGGGTACAAAAATAATATTTTGAAAACAAAAGTAATCTTTTGTTTCCAAAATTTTTATTTGCGTGATTTACGTTCGTCTTTTTTAATGAAACAAATATTTTGAACTCTTTTTTTATGAGACACTGTTAAATTGTTTGTTGTTATATAAAAGTATGATATTTTATTATTGCCGTTTGACGTTGAAAAAAAATCAGTTTCAAATTTGTCACTAAATCATTATCTTAGTTTTTTTTTAAATGGTTGATCAATAAATGGCAGAATATAATAATTTAAAACAAAAATGCCTAAAAATGTGTCTTAGATTTTGGAGTTAATAAAATACAAAACAAAACACAACACAATATAATACAAACGATCGAAACTCGCCACGCGTTTGAAACAACCACTCCGTTCGACGATGATCGAAGTATGGATATTTAGAAATGAACTCGGATACCAGCATTGAAAGTATTTTTTATCGGTTGCTATAACAATTACTTTGAAACCCGTCGATTCAGTTACACCATTGAAATATAATGATTGTAATTTGAATACTGAGATGGTATGTTTAATATGCGAGGGACGATATTTGCAAAGTATATCTCGCTAGAGTTGTCGGCCATGGTACACGTTCCGAATTGGGAATATTCAATATTATTAATTGCCTTTTTTATTAACGAACATGTAGACTTTTATTGTTTAATGAAGTTGAATCGAAATATTTACTACGGACCACGATTGATAGCTGTGATGAGGTGAAACAGCTCTTTCGTGCTTCTAGAACCATGAAAATAGGTGGTGTTATTTCTGTACTCTTGAGTTTTAGCTTTTGTATGTATCTAGATATGTAGGTAGGTAGTGCTGTCATTTTTGTGTAAATATAATAAATGGCAGCACTAGAAAAATATTTTTTGACTAGCAATCTAGAAAATGACTGTCAAAAAGTCGTGAAGAAGTGTTGTTTTGAATCGCTATTTTTCATAATTCTTCCAAGAACTTGAATTATTATCGTTTATTCACAGAATTTACTAGTTATGGTGGTAGCAAACATGGACGGCAATATGAGAGATCAAGTTTTGAAGCTAATGGATGAGAAAAAGAAGATTGAAACAGAAATATCTGAACTAGGATTTGTATTGGAAAGGGTATATTTATTCTTTTTTGTTTATTTACTGCATTATGATATAGTTTGATGAAATAAAGTTTCCTACATACGTTAACCGTATGAAGGTGTATACTTATAGGTTTCATGCACTGGCGTCTGAAACTAAATTTGCCAATAAAACTTCAAATAAACTTACTGCAACACGTTAATTTATAAGTGTATGTAGGCATGTACATTTGCAACTTTTTATGCTGTGCATTTTGAAAATGCAAATCACCCTTTGTAGCACAGATTGCCAAAGAAAAACTCCTGAAATTGCCGTTAGAAGGCGAAAACAATTGAGTGATCAAAATTCATGAACTAAAAAATCTGCCAGTGATATATTTTTTTTAAATTTGCATGAAATTCATTGCCTTTCATATATGTACCAACATTTCGATTTATTTTTCATAATTTTATAAATTGTTTTAGAATCAAGTCGGTATGGAGGATACATTAGTTGATGGAGACGGCTTTCCACGGAACGATATAGATGTTTATCAAGTTCGTCACGCCAGGCACAGGATAATATGTAAGTTTTCATTGTATACGTTGTTCAAATTTTAATTATAAGGCAAGAATAGGAATATATTTATTTAAAACTAGCTGAGATAAGCATTATTGATAAAATTAAGAAAGGTGTGTTGAGTTGTTTTGGACATGTGGAACGTATGAGTGAAGAAAGAACGGTTAAACAAATTTATGAGGCGAATGAAGTTGGAAAAAGGAGCAGAGGAAGACCGAGGAAAACTTGGCACAATCAGGTATGTCAAATACTTGAAAGCGCCGGGTCAGGAGTCGTAATAATCGTCGGGTATGTATGAGGAGATGCATGAATGTAGAAGAGGCGAATATTTTTTGCAAAGACAGAGTGGTGTGGCGTTTGATTCTCTCTGCCTACCCCTGCGGAGAAGCGGCGTGATGGTTAGTTAGTTAGTTAGTTAAAACTAACTGTACCCAGTGACGTGTTGCTGTGGCTTACTGGATTATTGGAAAAATGAATAAAATACAAATGGCACACTTTTTATATGCTTTATTTATCTCATAATGCTTGTGAGGTAAAAAACATGTTAAAAATCTGTAAAACAAAATGCAATCAAAAACATTGAAAATTTTACGTGCCAGCAGCTGTCAAGAAGTACTCTGTTCACTATGAACAATGTTTAGTATTGTGCGTGCCTCTGTTACAATCAACAGATGGCGCTGTCTGCGGGGGTCAAACAAAAGTTTTTTCCTGTCTGAATACTATATGTGTTAAAATTTCAAAGTAATCGATGTGAATATAGGTGAATGTGAGATTCTGAACAAACTAACATTTACATTTTTATATTAACATCTCAACATAGATGAAGAACTCAAAATCAAAACACTTAATTTACTTGACTCAAGTAGGACAATAGTGTTTTGTTTTTATTTAATTTAATTTAATAGATTTATATTATCCACTGACACTTTGTGATGGAATTGCATTTTTAATATATTATTAGATTAAAACCAATATTTTTAGCTTTTCCACTTTATTTTTATTTGACCAGCGACCGGGTTTCGTCGTTACCGACATCATCAGACTGGTGGGAGGCTATACAACATAACAAGCAAAAATATTGGTTTTAATTTATGTATTAATTTTAAATCAAACACAGATTTTTTGAGTCTACTAAGTTGTATTTTGTATTTTATTAACAAAAAACACATAAAAAATTATACTGTGACAATTGTTTCGCCTTGTTAGGGCATTATCAAACGAATGCATTTATTTCCATTTTTCCTTTGTTTTCAAACTCCGTCCCTTGACTAACCCCTTCCCCTTACTTTCCCCTCTTCTTATTTATAGAACAATTTTATATTTTATATTTTAGTTATTATACAGACCTGAATGATGGAAGTTTAACTTCTGAAACATGTAGTCTATAATAAAACTCAAGTGGTAAAAAACGAAGTGTTTTCTTTAATCATAGGCTGGCTTAGCTACTTAATAGTCGAATTTTGGCGAGAAAATTTGCTGGTGCGAGAAATCGTCACCAAGTTGAAACAAGACTGCCCTAACACCACTCGGGTTGGTCAATAAAAACAAATACAGCCTTGGCCAAATGTATTAGGCACCCCCTACAGAATTGGTTTATGTCTTTAGATACTGCGACTCTTGGAATTCTTGCAATATTTTCGGATTGTATCGTATTTTGATGGATTATACCTACTACTTATTGCATGCCAGGTACCCTTACCCTTTTACTCCTTTCCTCACACACACACACTCCCACTCTTTCTTATTTTATTTTTTATCTAGTGATGTTTTTGATCATTATTATTTTAATATAAATGTGGAATTGTGTAGTTGCCTTTATTTTTTTTTTATGAATGTAACTATTTTTTATTATATGCTTTTACGAAATGTAAAGCTGTACAATTCCCAAATAAAATAAATAAAATAAAAACATTGCTCTCCAGTTATTTCAATCAGTGAAGAAGTGCAATTTTTTTGTACTTTTCGTTTAAGCTTTCATTATTTTATATTAAAATTCCAAAAAAACGTGATTTGAGTGAAACTGAGCTGTCTCAAATAATTTTATTGAATTCAAAAGGGTTGACCCGGGTAAAAATAGCTAAAAAAATTCAATGCTCCCAGTGTGCGTGCGGTGGAGCAGCATTTGGGCTCATCATTACAACGCAAACTCCTTACCCGAGTCACACCCGGGCTAAACTGTAAACTAACTGGTTAAGTGTTCATATAATTGACACACTCTTTCATATGTGAGTTCGCGACAGCATATATCGCTCACTCATTTCAAGAACGTCATAAATAAAAAATCGTCAATTTTCAGTTGTGCATATTTTCGGAATGCCCAGAAAATATACTTTATCCCAGCACAAGAGGCATATTTTTAACTTCATATTTACCTGCTACAGGGCAGAAAGTGTTGTCTTTGCATTTTGAAGAAAAAGTATTGTTTAATTATTTTTTTTAAAATATGCTATATATTTTTAAAATGGAGAAAAAACCTTCAGCTTTTACCTAAAAAGATCTGTTGCACAGTAAAAAGTTCAATAAGTGGCTTGATATTTATTTTTAATATATTGTGTTATATTTTTTAACTTTAAAAATGTTCTCCTGAAAAATCAAGTTTTTCGATTTCTAACGTTCTTGAAAGGATTGAGCAATATGGTCGAGTTGAGTAATCTTTTTATTTAGCAGAGACCCTTCTTATCTAACAAGGATTTGGACACACTCAAAATGTTGTGATTTTTAATTTTTTATTAATATAGATTAACATTTCAGGTCTCCAGAATGACCACAAAGCACTCATGAAGCAGATAGAGAAGGGACTTCATACCTTACATGCCAATGGACAGGTTATATATTTTATAGAAATTTACATTTATATTTAAGTTTTTTCTTTTTCAATTATTACAGTTTTGTTGCTCCTTCTTTATAAAAGGTTACCATTCTGGAGGTCCCGGATTCGATTCTCAGAGGGGGGTCTAATAAATATATTAAAAATGATTTTTTCACTCTAATATTTATTCAATATTACCCTGGACTTGTACCTGAAGAGGAGGGCTGACCACCTTTCCTTCGTGTGTTCACGATCAAGATAACACTGTGTTTATATGATGCAGTGCCCTATGCACCATTGGGGTGCGGATAAGGGTTTGAATGAATTTGTTTGTAATTTTGTATATTCTTTTGTGATTTATATATAAGTAAAAGAAAAAATATATATTTCATAGTCTTTTCATATGTTTTAAGTATGAATAAAATATATGAACTTACGTTCACCGGGCGTGACGTACTGACACATCCTAGTGAAAGAGTTTGCGCCCGTTGTATGTTGCGTAATTAAAAAGTGAACTCTCCGGTTAACAGGTTAATGATTTATGTATTAATTGTCATGATTTATGTAGTAATCAAACACAGATTTTTTGAGTCTACTAAGTTGTATTTTATTGTTAAAAAACACATAAAAATTTATATTGTGACAATCGTTTCGCCTAGTTATGGCATTTTCAATTAGATTCTTCCTTTTCTAGAAAATAAATATAATTGTACGTACCTACACACCCCATTAACTATTGTTGTCTCCCATAAATTATTATGGCACATGTTAAAACTATTACTTAAGTACCTAGAATTGTATAGCTATTTAAGTCAGTCTATTTAATATTCACATTCATTTAAAAATGCCACAACTAGGCGAAACAATTGTCACAATAGTAATTTTTATGTGTTTTTTTAACAATAAAATACAAGTTAGTAGACTCAAAAAATCAGTGTTTGATTTAACAATTTATTACATAAATTAAAATGGAGTTCTACAAATTAAACGCCAAATCAATAAATAAATAGGTTAGTGATTCTCGGGAATTCATGAATTTCTCATGGTTATTTCAACTGACAATTTCAGTGACTCACTGGTCAAAATAAATACCTTGTGATACAGGGTCACACATATCATTTGTCAACTGATATTTGTGAAGGTAGTAAAATGTCATTTGAAGCTTCATATAAACACTGGTATCAAATTTGAGTGCAAAGCCATTATTTTAATTTTAAAGGTGTCTCAACTTGATATGAAACATGTGTCATTCTTCCCTTTTTATAAAAGAAGATGGATGTCTGAAAATTCCAAGGTTTACGACCTGGCATTTGGCTGGCTTAAGCGACCACTTTATACGCTTGTGTAACATTCATCATTCTTCCCAGTATTAAATATCCATTTTGCATTAATTCTTGAGACCTGTATCTATGCAACGGTCTTTGATCCTTCTGCATAATGGTAAGGTTTTTCAATACATTTATAAATTATGGCAGCGTAAAATAATGATACAATAAAGGTATAATGTATGCATACGTGGGTAAAAAACACTTTAATAAACTTCCGGAAAACTTAAAATCTATAAAAAATTTTCAAACCTTTAATACTAAATTTTAAAATCATATAGACTCACCCCAACCTAAACTCCGTACCGAGGAATATTTTTTTTATTAATTTAATTTACTTTGTTATAATTTGCGTTGTTTATAAAAAAGAATGTAAAACGAACTCCCTCTCTGAACACAAGTATCTACTTTATTAGAGAGGTAGAAATGTTATATTTTCAATATTTACCAACTATTTTGTATATTTAAATATGTATTTCGAAAAGAAAAAAGAAATCGATAAATAAATAAAAATGGCCGATTGTTACTTCATCGGTTGAGCGATTGTTGAAGTATTAAGCTTATTCCTTTTTGACCAACCACTTTGATGATACTGATCTTCTGGATGATCTGATCTTACTCACCTCTATATCAAAGCTCATTGAATATGTGTTGTTTCATTAATTAATTCGGCAGTCACTTTGTGGTAATATCTTTTCCATTTTTAATTTTAATTTCACTTGAATACCACTATTTCTTAAAATCCATAGTGACACATATTTCAATGCATTCCACATCATTTTCAAACACCATATGGTGTTTGAAAATGATATAAAATCCATCAAAATACATGTCACTATAGGTGTAAAGCAATACGTATTGGTATTTGTCAAGGGAAATTTAAATTGAATATATGTAGTTGTTACTGACATTATATGGTAAATCTCAGGTAAAGAAAAAAAATTGTATCAATCAATTATGTAGTTTCTATTTGCTGTGAGTTAAATCAACTAAAGCCTTCTTATCATTAAGGTCTGCAGTTACATTTTTTTTATTACCTAACGTCCAAGTGACTCTAAAATCTAGCTACGGTTCATGCAACACCGCTTATTATGACCCTACTTAGGCTTTTTAAGTTTTATAGCCTATGCCTACTCGTGAGTGGATTTACTCTTTATGTTTAAAGTAACTATAATTTCATGTAATTCATGAGTGAAAATTCTAGGCAAAAACACTCGCTATCTCGCTAGAGGCATGAGTTTATACATTTCATTGATTCTAAGTTAGCAGTGCAGTTACTTAGCTTCGGCTTTTATTGAAAGCTGTCCCACCGCATGCCCAGATCTGATACAGAAGCATCTAGGCTTCCTGACAGATCTGCTTTTGCCAAGCAATTTTTTTTTGTAACTAAGTTGCGAAATTTATTGAAAATGTGAAACAATATAAAATTGTATCCGGATTTTACTGTGAATTTACATTTAAAAGCTTTCAATATACCTGTCACTGCCAATCTAAATAAATACAAGATTGTAAGTCCATCACCAAATTTTCTATAAGTACCCCAGTAAAGGCAGTAAAAGGGATTAGTGTTTAGTTCAATTAGTCAGCTAGATCCGATTCCAACTCGACATTGGCCGGTACACAGACGCACACAACCCCGACCAGTACAGCAGACAGACACGGAACAGTGCAAAGACAATTTTAGTTTACTTGGGATGTGAGTTTACTCATGTATTCCCAATCAGTATTTAATCTTATTTTCTATTGCAGGTTGCCATGGACACATCCTCAAGTGATGACAGCCAGCCGGGAGGCAGCGAGAGACGGTTGCCAGCGGCCACCAATGGCCATGGGACTGAAGAGTCGGTTATTTCCTCTATCGCCACTCTCCAGTTCACGGCCCCGAGAGTCATTGCCAAGATAAACTTTGTCAGCCCCGGCTCACCGGCTGAAGATGCAGTAAGTACTTATTCACCATTCTACTCATGATTGACAACTAAACTGCTCAAATTTTTGGAACTCCTTCATATATCATTAATCTCGTGACACTGTACATGTGAGTTAATGTAAGAAATAACTGCTTTGTGGAGAAAATATGATTTGCGAGCAAGTACCATATTTGGGAACACTCAAAATGTAGTGAATGATCCTAATATCCCCGTATCAAATTACATTTTTTTTTAACAAACTTCACACATCGCTCACTCCTTTCAAGAACGTCATAAATCAAAAAACTTGATTTTTCAGGAAAACGTTTTTAAAGTTTAAAAATATAATACAATGTATTAAAAATAAATATGAAGTCAGTTATTGAACTTTTTACTGTGCAACAGATCTTTCTAGGTAAAACTGAAGGTTTTTTCTCAATTTGAAAAATATTTAGTATATTTAAAGAAATAATTAAACAATACCTTTTCTTCAAAATGCAAAAACAACACTATTAAGTTTAAAATATGCCGCTTTTGCTGGGAGATTTTCTGGGCATTCCGGAAACATGCATTACTGAAAATTGTCAATTTTTGATTTATGACGTTCTTGAAAGGGGTGAGCGACATGAGAAATGCCAGAAAATATCATTTGTATTTTTATTATTTGAGCTTATAATTTGACAAGATAATTTATTTACAGCATTTTGAGTGTGTCCAAATACTTGTTCACAAAATCTGGTTATATACAATTACAGGAGTTATTTTCATATTATTTTTTGTCAAAAAAGCATTTGGACACACTCAAAATGTTGTAAAAATAAAATAATTAACAATCTTCACCGCTACCAATGTGTTAACATTTTTGTCTAATTGATTTCAGGGCATCAAGGTGGAGGATGAGATATTGGAGTTTGGTTCCGTGAACGCCTCCAACTTCAGTGCGCTGACTCAGATCTCCGAAATTGTTCAGCACTCCATCGATAAGAGAATCAATGTGAAGGTGTTACGAGGACCGGACCAGCAGATCCTTCAGATCCCTCTTATTCCTCACACCTGGTCGGGCAGGGGGTATCTCGGATGTAATATAATACCTGTCAGTCCACCTACTGTATAAATATAAACATCACTTAATTTATACTATTTTTTAAAAGTACACAACAAAATCTCTTCTTTTTAAGTTTCTGGGTCAATTTTGCTGTCTGAATATTGGTTTTATGTACTTTATCTGCATATCATAGTCATACAGGAGAAAGTGACCAAGTGCACTGTTTTACAAAAACGTGATCATTGACTATTTGATATCTTATTAGCTTAATATTGCCCTGAAAAAATCCTGAAGGATTTTAAACTTACAAGCATAATATATTGACTAGTTAAAAATTACTAACTGCATTAGTGTTTATTTTCTTGCCAAGCAATAGTGACTTAAATGGCCCTTCTGAACATTCTACGTTTTGGTAGTTGGTCACTTTCTCCTGTACGACTACGATATGATCTATCTATGAGTATCTATTCATTCTTTATGTAAAATATAAAAAGTTACATAACATGGTGTGAATTAGATACATATTCAGTCTAAATACGTATGTGCAACTTCCCCTTCTTCTTCCAACCCTTATCCGCACCCAATGGTGCATAGGGCACTGCATCGTATTGACGCAATGTTATCTGGATCGTTAATTATATGAAGGCAAGGTGATCACTCCTGCGCTTCAGGGACCACCCCAGAGTAATATTAAGTAAATATTAGAGTGTAAAATCACTAATATTTATTCTCACCCCCCCCTGGGAATCGAACTTGGGACCTCCAGCACGGTAGCTAAACACGCTGACCATTACACCATGGAGGCGGACAAATGTGCAACTTTACTGTAAAAAATATATGCAGTGAAACCTCTATCTTTCGTTTCTCGAATAATGGCTTTCCCGGATGTGTCATTTATTTTTTCTACCCCGAATTCATTTCATACAAAAATAGATTGCATTGATTGTTTCTCTATCACCATTTTACCGCATTCATCGTTTTTAATTACGCTGCATATTTGAAATATTTTGTCTGTATTTTTTATATTCTTCTCAATTTTGTTACATTTGATAAGAATATTCGTAAGAGTCGGGTAGAAAATACCGAATGCTTGTGTGACGCAGAGTTGACTGATACAACAGAAAATGTTGATTTTGATGAAGAGGAGCTGCTGCCTGTACCTTCATATTCAGTAGCATGCACACTCTTTGAAAGATTGAAAACTTTTTACTACGCACATTAAATAACTCATGCCGAAGAAAATATATTAGCAAAGCCGAAAATATACTTACGGAAAAAAAGATTTACGGAAATAAAACAGTAAATAAACAAATGTCGATTGCAGATTAATAACAATTCAATATACTTTGATCTATTTTTTGGTTCTGTTCAGCTTAGTATTTTTTTACAACATTTTGAGTGTGTCCAAATACTTGTTCACAAAATCTGGATTATCTCCAATTACAGGAGTTATTTTCATATTATTTTTTGATATCTCATCAAAGATGAAGAAGAATATGGAAGTTTGGGCATACGACCATAGGGGGCTTACGACCGTCATAGGAATTGGAGATAATCCAGATTTTGTGAACAAGTATTTGGACACACTCAAAATGTTGTAAATAAATTATCTGGTCAAATTATAAGCTTAATAATAAAAATGAAAATGGTATTTTCTGGCGTTTCTCATGTGTGTGATTAATAATCCAGGATTCGGATCTCACATACTAATATTAGAGTTTCTGCTTAATAAAAAGCTTCTTTACATCTCACCAATAGATGTCTCTAGTGAAGTTCTAGTGATTCATGAACAAGATTTCTAAATTGGTTCATATATATAGAACTTCCAAGAATTTGAGTAGTGTGGTTGTCAATAATGGGTAGAATTGGTGAATGTTACACGTGTGTAAAGTGATCACTTTAACCAGCCTATGACGGTCGTAAGCCCCGTAAATGCCCAGACTTCCATATTCTTCTTCATCTTTGATGAGATATCAAAAAATAATAGTATTTTTTTTCTAAATAAATAAATTTATTCAAATCTAAAACTATTATTCTTTTTTTTAATCTTAACCTTCCAATAGTATATTCCTAATGCATATTCGGATGATAGTATCTTTACTTGATCGGATCTCCTTGTGTATTGACCTTTTAATCCCGCATTCATTGTTTTCCCGCATTCATAGTTTATTTCAATAGATCCTTTTAAAAACTACAGACAGAGGTTTCACTGTATAATGAAAAGCATCCTTTGTAATGAAAAAGGTACAATTACCTTTTTTTTATTTCAATAAATTCATTGTTCTAGCATTTTAAGGAAATAGGGTCATTCCGCTCATTTACCGCTAAACAGAAAACACTATTATGTATTAAGTTTGAAACAGTTATTTTAGTCTAAAAAAAGTACACATGTTTAAAAATTTATATATGTTTATTATGTCTGGGACAATATGTGATGACTAATTTTTTATTAAAAATTGTATTTATTATATATTTTGTTTTTAAAATCTCTGACTATTATACACTATCGAAACTATTATACTGCAGTCCTCTGACCCTTAAAATCATCTGATAATGCAAATGGCACCACATTGCCACTGTGTTAACTACATAGATCATTAATTTTTACTTGGTTAATACATACCACTATTTCCTAAAATCTATTGTGACACATCGCTCACTCGTTTCAAGAACGTCATGAATCAAAAATTGTCAATTTTCAGTTGTGCATGTATTCGGAATGCCCAGAATATGTTCTATATCCCAGCAAAAGCAGCATATTTTTAACTTAATATTTACCCGCTACAGGGCAGAAAGTGTTGTTTTTGCACTTTGAAGAAAAGGTATTTTTTTAAATATACTTAATATTTTTCAAATGGAGAAATAACATTCAGATTTTACCTCAACAGATCTGTTGCACAGTAAAAAGTTCAATAAGTGGCTTGATATTTATTTTAAATACATTGTATTATATTTTTAGACTTTAAAAACAATCTCCTGAAAAATCAAGTTTTTTTATATATGACGTTGTTGAAAGGAGTGAGCAATATGAAGTTTTAGCATTTTGAAAATTGCCATTTTGTCAACATCTTGTGATTGTGTGCAATATATTGAACGCAGTGAATGTTAAATCATGTCATAAATGCTAAAAGATTTTTTTTAAATGTGTCGTTACGAAGATTGGACATAAATATTTATGATTGTTAATTTTAAATCTAAATATCTTTAAAAGGTTTTTCAAAAATAAATGTGCCAAGGTATTTGTTCTCATTATTTACCAAGTAAAATAAAATAAATAAATAAAATAAAGATTTTTTTATGACATGTTTATTTATTTCGTAAATATCAATTTCATTCATGTTCTTCAGATTATTTTAACATAATAATACTTATCAATTGTATGAGAAATCATAGTCAAAGGAAATTGATTAGGTATAATGTACATATTATACATGTATATATCCAGTTACCAAGGTGCACTAATGTTTAATACTTTATTATATATGTATTTACAATTGTAATAAATTATAAACTATTCAAAGTATATGTATTAATTTTAAATCAAACACAGATTTTTTGAGTCTACTAAGTTGTATTTTATTAAAAAAAACACATAAAAATGAATATTGTGACAATCGTTTCGCCTAGTTATGGCATTTTTAAACAAATGTGAAGATTAAATGGACTGATGGTCCTTATGTAGCTATACAATTCTAGTAATTAGGGAGCCAGGTACTTAAGTAATAGTTTTAACATGTGCAGTAATAATTTATGGGAGACAATAATAGTTAATGGGGATGTACCTACGTATACTAATAAGAAAGGAAGAATCTATTGATATGGCAATTTGTGAGAGAGTTAATGTTTTAAAGGTAAATACAATTGTTGGTAATATTATTGGTGATATTCAAAGTATGATATAAACAATGGTCAATAATAGTAATAATAATAATTATGTTTATTCCAGGTCTAATGTTTGGCCAGACATTTCAAGTTACTAAACTTTGTGGCAAGATATGGCATGCTTCAAGAGGTTTATATCATGCATTCATGATAGGAATAAAAATATTTTGCTCATTCACTTTCTCTTAATAAAAATGCTGGTTTCGATAAATACTTCTTAGGATAAGTAATTTTTATAATACGTATTACACATAGGGCTTACATTCGTTTGTAGAGAACACATTTATTACACAGGTTTTATCGACATTTTTACATCGTGGATAGACATTGTTTAACCTTTATTTAATCGACTCATGGCATTTGTTAGTTAGGGCACCTTTTACAATAACCCTCATAACAAAAGAAAAGTGCGAGATGTAGCTTAAATGGTGTCCATATTTCGTATATTAAAAACATTCTTAACTTTGTGGTATGGTAATATAACACGCTCTTTATCATTCATCTTTCAATTTGTGTAATATCACTTAAAAGTGGTATTACACAAAGTGAGCGATGAATAATAAGGAGTGTTATTAATGGTGTCCTTTTAATATTGTATGACTAAATAAAGGTTAATCAATTTATATTTATTACCTTTTCATCATATAAAAAAAAGCAAATAATACTGGATTCCGACTAAGAAGCGACCGGAACTTCTCCATTGGTCCCCATTTCTGCGTTATCGCCATTGTTGAATCTTTCATCAACCTCGTCCACCTTGGTAGTGCCGCGAAGGCAGTCGTGGTAGTTGATAACGGCGCGCTCCTGCTCCTCGGTCTCGCAGGAGCCGGGTCGCTGCAGGCGGATGTTGATCATGGCCCTCTCGGGAGCCAGGTCCTGGAAGGCCATGAGGTAGCAGGCGAGCATGACGCCCGTGCGGCCGCGGCCCTGTCTGCAGTGCACGCCCACTGCCTGGAATACAGCAAATATCACCTTCTGAGCATCATTTTTTTAATGAAAGATTCTAAAAAATATAAAGTTATCAGCAGGTTTTAACATATCGTTGTCGGGCAGTTTTTTCATCAACCCCGATTCTAATTATACTCAGACAGTCTGCCGCTTGACCCTTATATACTATACTAATCTCAATTATACTAATCACAAGTAACCACAAACCCAATTCCGATCTGTACAATGTTTTTGGCATCTCTCGCACTCTACCAAAAGTAAGCAAGTAGAACGCTTACAAATGTCTCCCGCTCTCTACTAACAGTACTCTAAAAAATTTCCCAGAAACAATATATTAAGAGATCCAAGGAGAGATAAATAGATCACAATGTCCAGGACCAATCTTGAATTTATTTTGCAATTGACAGAAATCGTATTATATCCATGATTGTAGTCAACACCTACCTGTCTGTGTAACCCAAGCACTTGACCTCTCAAACATAACTTAAACTATTATACATATTCCCCCTTTTCCAGTACCCTTTTAGTGATGTAAGCAGTTGATACTAAACGAGACCCCATGGAAATAATAAATTATGCATTTCTGATAGTTGGAAAGATGTTGAAAAACCATCAAGGACTGTATCAGGTAACTGTATTTTTAAATGTATTATTTAAAGGTAAGTATACAATTTAACAACTGAATCGTTCCGTAAATTGGAATGGACTATACCCAATTTCTCTTCTCTCTTTGGAGCTTGTGATTTCTTTCAACTATGCTAGACATATCAATCCAAGTCTATTGCAATAGGACCATAATAAATAGGTTTCCCAAATGTGTACTATTTGGAGGCTGTTATAAACAAGTGTGAAATATAAATGAAAATAAATAAACATTTAACTTCTGAAAATACCTTGATCATACCCAACTCAACAAATAAACAGTGTTCTTATAAATGAATAGTGCGCCAAACAAATGTTTATGAAAGTTAAATGAACAGTATGTTCATTTTCACATAACATCGGTATGTTTAGACCAGTAAAATTTGCTATGATTCATGCTGTAAATTTTGTAAAAGAGGATTTACTATATTTATAATTTTTCAATATAAATTTTATTATTTCTGAATACAACATTCCTTTTTGAAGTGTTTTGATTATAAAGGTATTACAATTAGCTTTCTACAATTTCACAATTGGTAAATAAAAGTCTTTTGGAGTAAGTGGTTTGTACGTAAACTTATTTTTTGTTACCACAACTGGCAATCTACTTCTATAATAATGTCTAATTTGCAGAATCATTACTTTGTACAAAATGTATGTTAGATTTTTTGTGCCGTATTTTACGCACAATAAATTAATACCTAGGTATATTAAATTATTATTCTAAGCTTTATCTGTACCCAATGGCCATAGAGTACTTCAGCGAATTGACAAAGTGTTATCTTGTCATTACTTATATGAAGCTAAGGTGAACAATCCTGCACTTCAGGTTCCAGTCCAGGAGTATTAAATAAATAATTTTTATTTATGTTAGTAAAATTTTTAGTGAAAAGTCAATTTATTTTGACTCCCCTGGGAATTAAACTCAGAAACTACAGCACAGTATCTAAATGTGCTAACCATTACACTACGGAGCCGAAGACAAAAAGAAGAGTATTAAATTAGTGATATTTACATTTATTTTAAAAAACGGTGATTTTTGTTTCTCACTTGAGTTTATTCTTACAAATTTGCAATATTTATCAAAATATACTTTTATATTCAACCAAGTTTTATACATTTTTTTTTTTTTAAATATTTTATTTTATTTTTATAACGAGTCTCAATTACACTGATATTTTTCAAAGTTAAAGAAGTGAATTGAGACGGCAAGGAAATTTAAATGAAATACTTGAACTAAGTTTATTTGAATCTTCGAGTTAATTATGTAAAATAATTAACTAATTTTTACATTATGTGCTGCATATATATATATTTTTTTTACCTCTCCTTTCATTCGACACCGTTTGCAGATGTCTAGAAAGTCTCTGATATTCTTCATAGACGGCGCCTCGAACTCGTCCACAGCTATCTCTGTCCATTTGAGTTCATTGCATTCCATTATTGGTGGCTGTTTTTCAGGAGACAAAGTAACGAGATGTTTGATTCCTTCGTTCACCAAAAACCGTAGATTTTCTTTATTCCTCGGGTAAGCCATAGCGGCTAATTCCGATGGGATCACCCAGGAGAAATTCCACGGCGGGTACGCATCAACTTCTTCAGTTTCCACAATCTCAGACATTTTGAAATATATTTACAAATTAATTAATTAATTTTAAATGTATTTATTTATACTTTATTTTTTTAACAGTTGACACACTTTTATAAAGTTTTTTTTACACATATGAGTTATGAAAGTTGTTGGATTGTCTAAAACTTAATTTATATGTAGAATTTTTTCCTTCAAACACAATGAACCCACGATACTTTAAAGAGAACACTGACTCCTGAAAATTGGCACAAAACTTAGTTAAGAAATATCTGATTCGCTGCCTATCTAAGTTTTATTGATTGCACTATGTAACACGTGATATATGTTCTATCGATCCAACTGTTGATCTTTATTGGATGTGTGTTTATTTTGAAATGAGGATTGACATTTCAGTGGACTGCCAGTAGTTATTAATAGTCTTACGCAGTGGTCCACAACCAGTTAACTTATTGGTTATTTCATTTTAAAAAGCCATCAATAAGCATTAATATTTTTCTGTAAAATTAATCTTTATTTTTTTATATACAAATTAATATTTAAAAAAATTATGAGTAAGTACTAAAAATAAATTTTATAATCAAATCAAATATCGTCCCATCGTCTCCATCTAGATGTTATTCTTTGGATTTGTTTCGCCCCTTTCGTGACATTAATTAATTTAAATTATAAATCACAGAAAAGCTTTTATGATTCCTCGAATTATATTTTATGTGACAGCTTTGGGATATTTTACTTATTTAACAAAACAAAACAGCCGTATTAAGAAACATCACTAATAATTTATTGTTATGACATAATATAAAATGTTGCAGTCCCCTGAACTTTTGGAACATTCACGAACTATCCAAAATACATATTTGACATAAAGCAAAACCATTAATAACAGTTTATGTTACAAAGATGTGTATTTATATGATACGTTTCCCATTTGTGCTGCCAAAAACATTCTAGAATGGAAAATTTTGCTAGCCAAATTATATAAATGAATTAACATATCTTTCAAGTGTGACTTTAACTGTTTTCTATAAGAAAATTCGAAGATATGAAAATGGTTTCTTGAGAATACTGATAGTGATCCAGGGATAATAAAAATTTTAAGCTTTTTTTTATTTCTTTTTCTTTCAAGGGTAAAAAGATAGTTACAACATTCAAGTTAATTTAACCCTTACTGGTCCAATGTCAAATCTCATTTGACATCGATTTTTTCCTCTTAGGTCCCAGGTCGGATGTTATTCGACATTTTTTTCATCATTAGTATTATTTCTTTCAATTCCAAGATTACATTTTTGTGTCACTCGTACCTAGATTATTTTTTTTAATTTTGGGGAACAGGAAAGGGTTAAAGGAATGTATTTTAATATTTGGCTTTTTACACATTCTTTTTTAAACCTTGAATTTAGTCTCGACCAATTCAGTCCAGTCGCATACACTCCATAGAATTATCCCGCATCTTCCAACTATCTCTCTCTGAGAATCAGCTGAAGTGCTTGGTCTTGTCACCAATGTTGAGCAAGTAATTTTCAGTACAGTAGGACCCAGCTTAGCACTGTTTCAGTATTCGCAGTAGTATTGACATTTTCCAAAATCAGACTATTTCGTTTAATGATGTGCATGCAATCTTTTAGCAAATTTGATATCATTTATACTTGTTAAGATATTTATTAGTATTTACGTATTAAGATTACTTCGTTTCCCAGCTTTATTTGGCGCTGGAACTTATTGGAATGTATTCCCCGCCGTAAGTAAAAATGTATCGCTAAGATATTAAAAAAATTATTTTATTTTGTTCAAAACAAAAAAAAAAATTTTTTTGAATGTCAAGTGATGTAAGAATTTTGTTTTTGGGTTTTTTATATAATTTTTTTTTTCTTTTGGCATTTAGTGATGTGTTTACATAGCTAAACCATCAATTCCAGATATGTTTTTACGTAAAAACATCTATCTCCACAATTAAATTATATAAAATAGTACTTTCAACCGTAACCATATTTTATTTATTGTTTCGGCATTTACTTTGTGGTAAGACATGATGATATTATTAAAGAAAACGCTTCTTTTTTACCACTTAAGTTTATTTTATGACGACTAGTTTCAGAAGCCAAGCTTCCATCTTCAAGTCTAAATGTAAACTGTTTACATTTAGACCTGAAGATGGAAGCTTGGCTTCCGAAACTAGTCATCATAAAATAAACTCAAGTGGTAAAAAACTAGTTTTTTCTTTAATAATGTAACCATATTTGTTACTTTTTTTATACACTACTCAATAGTTTAGTTTTGCAGTAAATTCACAATTATATATATATATATATATATATATATATATATATATATATATATATATATATATATATATTTATATATATATATATATATATATATATATATATATATATATATATAGATATATATATATGTGTTTTTTTTTATTTTTATACCCTTATCCGCACCCAATGGTGCATAGGGCACTGCGTCATATAAACGCAGTGTTATCTTGATCGTTTACACATGAAGGAAAGGTGATCAGCCTTCCGCTTCAGGAACCAGTCCAGGGTAATATTGAATAAATATTACAGTGAAAAAATCACTTATAATTATTTTACCTCCCTTGGGAATCGAACCCGGGACCTCCAGAACGGTAGCCGAGCGTGCTGACCATTACACTGCGGAGGCGGACAGATATATGTATATATACATATATATATATATATATATATATATATATATATATATATATATATATATATACATAAATTTCTCCTTCTTCTAACCCTAATGGTGCATAGGGTTATCTTGATCGTTACTTACATGAAGGCAAGGCACTCCTGTGCTTCAGGGAACAGTCCGGGGTAATATTAGATAAATATTAGAGTGTAAAATCACTAATATTGATTTATAAATTTAAACAGATTTAAATGAATAATAAAACACCACATATTTTTTTTTAATTTTGTTTATTCTTATATCTTCAATGTTAAAATATTCTCTCTTTATCATTAAGTTGTATAATCATTATTTAAGTATGTAACATCTTATTTACTACAGATATTTAAAAAAAAAATACGAACTCCAAAAATACAATAATAACTAATAATATGATTTTAAAACATTTTCATCACCTTCGTAATACTATACTCTGCATACTTTATAAGCTATTTCTTCCCAAACAGCATAAAAAAGATTATTGCTTTAAGAATCGAACATAATTGATAGTATATACAAGTTTTAATAATGTGTACGATAAAATATTCAATACACATTTTACGAAATTCATACTCGAGAGTTAAAGGTTACTTTTTTTAAATACTTTCATAAATAAGTATAAAATTAAACTATTTAAAAAAAAACTCATAGATTAAACCCTGCTAAGCGCATCTCACAGAGAATTTATTCAAACCAAAAAGACTTTTAGAAATACTTTAAGCTTTACACCGATACTTCAAATAACAGAGAAATTATCACAAAAAATAAACAATTGCTTAAGAGATAGTTGCCTTACATAGTTGTCTGTTAATTAAGTACAAAAATAATGAAAATAAAACAAATTATATAATATGTACATTCAAGTAACTAAATATTTCAAAGCATAAACATTGCCATATGTTTTGCATTCAAATAATGAAACCATTTTTTAAGAATGGCAACAAAACCAATTCGATCATAAAATTTGCTGTTTTACCGTTTTACTTTACTAGGTTTGAATTAAAATATGACGAAAATTAGTCTTAGCCCTAAAAATGTGGACATGTGGGCATTTTTATGGATTTTAAATAAAAATGACATCGAGTATTAAGTACTTTACTGGACAAAAATATTTTCCTTTTTTAAATGCAAGACAGATGGCAACACAAGTGAAACATTTCCAAGTTTTCAATTGTATTCTATTTTTAAAAACAATGATAAATAAAAAACATTGCATCAATGAATTTTGTTGAAAATAATTCACATAGCGAAAGACTTTATTACAATTATTCAAAATTTCTCAAAATTTACATGAACTGCAAAAAAAAACCCATTTGGAATTTACACAGCAATGAAATAATCTCAAGATACATTGCCTAATAAATCCATCATGCTTATACATTTCCAGCTATTTATTAAATTTTATTTGTATAATGTTCAACAAATCTCGAATATTGAGGGTTAAAAAAATAATCAAATTATCTCTACGACAAATTCCGGCTTAGTAGTGTAGTGAGATATTTAATATACTACTTGCTTACTAATATAATTGACGTAAAAATAATGCTACATTCACCAATACAGTGCCCTATGCACTATTGTATTCGGATAAGAGAAAATGTGAAAACATGGAATTCTTTTAAAACCAGTATATACTGCTTGCATTGTATTATTTTTGGAATGTGGTAATTTTTTTCAGAAATTTATTATTTTGGGTGAAAAAAATAAAAATAAAATTTTGAGATTTCATTACTAAAAAATTTAAATAATACAAGTCATCTTTAGACCCTAAATAGGTTTGTATCGTGCACATTACAATCTCAATTTAGACAAGAAGTACATATTAACTGGAATGTTGATTTGAAAATACCTATAATTATAATATATAAAATGTGATAAAATAATGGAATGACATTCTTAACATACTATTGTTGACTTAAATATATAAACTAAGGATTAAATACTTCATACGCGTACTGTACCCAATTATATATACAGAAATCAGTCAGAAAATTGATCCATTTGATATAAGGTCTTGCAGTGCCTGAGTGTTAAAAATGAAAAAAAAAACATAAAAAAGTAATTATTTTCTTATTTTGCTGTTCAAATAGAGAATAAAGCGAATTTGCTGGAACTAAGGATTGAGCAAATGACTACGGATTTGCATCTCACAGTTTATATTAGATTTTGGAAAAATATAATATAATTTTTTTTCACTCTTAAGCACTGCAAAAAATTGTAAATTATAAACAAATAAACAGGAAATAGTAGGTACATGATATAATCCTTTTATTCTGATTTTTCTTTAATTCAGAAGTTAAGTACAATGCAAAAATAAATATAAGTAAATCCACTAATGTTTAAAAAGAAAAAAAAAAGAAATAAACATAGTTGCATTATAAAACCACAGTAGTTCTAATAACATCAGCTGCAAAGCGAAAATACTTTTTGATGCCGGTTTATTATTACACCGTTGAAATAAAATAAAAGAAAATATACACAAAGAGTCAAATTCATGGAATGTTAAAATGATGTAAACACATTATCCAGCGTTAACATCAATAATTAATGACCCCGAGCCAGAAATATACGGCGTAAAAAAACGCATCTGGCAGTAATTCAAAAACTGGAATGATTCCCACCCAAACATTTGGCCAATTTTTTATTATTTTATACATTAGCGCTTCAATTACTCACTTATTTCTTAATTTTTGTTAGAAAAATAAGCTCATTTTTTCAAGTCAAGTTCATTTCTGACATAACACGACACTCACAACACTAACTACGGTACGGTAGGTACAGTCAAACGTCAACATTGAATTCATTAATAGAGACACACATAAATAAAAACGACAATGTCTGTAAAGAATTGGACGAAACTATATCAGCGTGAAACCATTGCACATTTTTTTGTACCAGTAATTAATTAATATGCAAAGCCACTAGCTCTATTACTCATATAAATGATAAGTTTAAAGTCCTAGTGGTGAATTTGCAACAAAAAAAATAACAATTTCACATCCATTTCATATCATACAAGTTGAAAAGAACGACTCGATTCTTATACCTTTTGAATGTACATTATCTTAGACATTGTCGAATATGTCTATACCTTTCATATATTGGACTTGCAACCGATGCAATTATTATATTTGTTTGAATCCGGTTCCACACATTCAAACATAACTGTCGGAAAACGGTATTATAGCATCTCCGTATGTGTAAAACTTATGCGTCTCTTAAAATAGAATCTAATTTATGATCCCACAAACACCCGTTGATTCGCAAACTCTCAAAATACACATTACCTAACGATACAAAATCTTCTTTTTTATATTGTCAATGACTCAACGGAAACACTACAATTATTTTTCCAAAAAAAATCTAATTTGGTGTTTAATTATTATCTAAATACATTATTTATTTTATTAAATTACACAAATAGAGGCGGCAAAATTAAGTTGAAACACCGTTCTAGACTGCAATTATGAATGCTATTTAGATATTTTATAAGTAAAGAAAAACAAGGCCGGGAAAGACCAGTAAAAGATTAATCTGGAATGACAAGTGAAATTTACCAAGCAAAATTTAAATTAAAAATAGATAGACATTACCTCAAAGTAACTGCCGAATCAATTAAAGAGATAAATCTGAAATTAGGGAAATTTTGCAACAAAATGTAATTGCATTTAATTAGAAGATTAATAAAATTGCCTTCCAAGGCCGACATATTTGTTATAAGGACATCAGATTTTATTTTACGCAAATAAATTACGACTGGGGTTATATTTTCTTTATCCTCTATCATTATGTTGAACGTATTTACAATAAATGATTTAAGTAAAACTTTCAACTCTCAATAAAACCATAATTTAATGGACATAGTCCTTAAGCGCCCTTGAGGTATTTTTTTACGAAAATGGCGCTATATAAGTTATCCAATTTTATTATTATTATTATTATAGTGCGACGCCTGATTTGTTGCCATAGATAAAATGAAACACCAGAGATAAACATTGTCTTTTGTTTACCGTTCTGGAGGTCCCGGGTTCGATTCCCAAGGAGGGTTTAATAAATTAAGTGATTTTTTCACTCTAATATTTATTCAATATTACACTGGACTGGTACCTGAAGTGGGGGGCTGATCACCTCTCCTTCATGTGTAAACGATCGAGATAACACTGCGTTTATATGAAGCAGTGCCCTATGCACCATTGGGGTGCGGTAAGGGATTTATTTATTATTATGCAGGCACTTTTTATGTAAAATTTCTGGCAATACATATCGACAACTAGCTTTGATATCCATATAGTGTTCATAATTACAGCCTCGGTAACGGTGTTGCCAACAATGCGCGATCTGGAAATAGGTTTTCTACTCCATGGAATGGGAAATGCAATAGTTAACATGTGAACTAGAAACATTAACAATATCAATAACGATGGACGGAACCTAAGTACATGTGATATCTAAAAAGAAGGCATCAAATTGCTTTAGATTTCCTTAATACGAATACATATTCATGATACAAATACTTCAGAAAAGATATCTTCCCCATTTTAATACAATTTTTTTTTTAAGATTTGTGTTTCTTATGCATGCCTGCTTAAAGTGACTGGTATTATCTGATGATCTGAGCTTGACGAAAAATTGATAAAAGTATCACAAGATTTCATGGAATTTACTAACGTTAACCTTTTAATTTCTTAGTTATTCAATTTAAGTTTTATGCTGTCGTACAGGATCTTTCTTAGTCCTTTAATTCATTTCAAATATCAAAAACTAAACCAAATTTGATACAAATATAATTAGCATAATTTACCCCATATATTTTGGTAACCGAGTGTTTTACTGATCGAATAATCTACTCTTTAAATATTGCTTATAAGTGTGGACTAACACGGATATTGTTATACACGGTTGCATTAAAATTATGCGCAAGACAAATGCACGCAAAAAAATACACACAAAACAAATATGGACACATAAAACATGATCATAAATCAGTTTTTATCAGTGCAAAATCTGTTTTTAATTTTTAAATTTATTTTTACATTTTTGGCAATGTATCAATGTTATTAAATCAAATTATGTGCTTATAACTTGGTGGAACTGCATACATTTTTCAGCTTTTATTTGAACAATCTCCAAGTGTCATAATTACCAATATCATCTCCAGTCTGATGAATGATGAAACCCGGTCACTGGTCAAATAAAATAAAAGTAGAAAAAGCTGTAAAGTTGACGCTTTATTATATTTACTAAATCAGAATTTCATTTACGTGATGAGTGGTCATGTGCATACTTAGATTGTGTGCATTTTACTGTATGTGCGCTCACGTCTTGTGCCGTGATCACATATTTAATTGACTTTTATTTTGATATACTAAAATCTTGTGATATGTCCAAACAACATAGAGATTATTGCTTAATTTAGAAATCTATATTTGCAGCGCTAACATTCCCATATATAAATACATAACTTTTTCCCATACCACTAAATAAAATTATTATAATAATACCTTACAATAATTTTGTTTAGCAGTTGAAAATAATAATATATATTAGTTACAAGTACAATTACATCTACATTATTGCTTTTTTGTTCTCTAATATGTAGCGAATTTATCAAAATTTCAATGTCACAAATTGACTGAAAGACGGCCTAAGTCACAATTTATTTAGAATGTTTTCTTTTAATATAAACAAACAAGCCAGTAAACCAGCTGAAGCCACTTTTGAAATATCTTTGAACATTTTTTTAACTGCTTCTTATGACTCATTCGCACACAATTATGTATAAGGCACTGCATTAAATGGATGTAGTATTAAATTGATCATAAATCTCATGAAGGCAAGTGCAGTGCTGCGCTTCAGGTACTCTAATCAGTACAGTAATCAAATAAATATAAGAGTATAAAATCTCTTTTATTTATATTAATCCCCCTGAGGATAGAACCCGGGACATCTAGCACTGGTGTAAACGCCTCAACCACTGTACCACAGAGGTAATTTAAGAAATATATAACTAGTAAAAATGTTTTTAAGAAAATTGATTTAAAACACAAGGTTTTAAATGTTTTTAAATAAAAAAATATATTAATTTAATTGAATTTTTTAGTGTTTTATCAGAAATAAACAAAAACAATTGTTTATTAAAAACTTTTTTTTTCCAGAAGAAATCAAATTATTTTTTACATATTTATTTAAGAAAAGTGTATTAAATTGTTTCCTTAAGAGATTTGTACACACAAGCTGTGCGAGTACAAGTATGCAACTCCAAGTACTCTAGCGATTTCAGCTAGTCTCCTTTTCCCATCTCTATATTCCCTAGTATTATCTTTATTATATGGCAGTAATATCCATTACTAAGTTCCTTTACCCGTATACTTTAAAACATATTTCAGTCTCAGATCCAAAAAAATCTGAAACATGGGACTAACTAGCATTCGATGCGGGGCCGTATACACAATTTGGGTGCGTTTAAGAGTCAAAGAAGAATTTAGAATGACTATTTTAGTTGCTATTCTGATTTACAATTACACATTTTAAAACAACCAAAATGCACATTTGGTGTATATTACTTCTATAAAAATATTGATATTGAAAAACTTTTAAGCTGTAGAATCGAATGATAATATTTATTTAAAAAAAAATCTTTTATAATACTTAATAAAACAATGAAAAAGTTGCTTTATTTAAAAGGCTATAGTTAAGTTATTAACCAGTTTACAGTAGACAAGTGTCATTATAGAGGCCATTGTTCATCCTAAAGGTGGAGACTGACCGGAGCATTTCGTCGTAACGTCGCATCCGCAAGTATGGATGGAGCGCTCAGCTCGCTGTACTGACTGCCTGAATGCTCGCGTCGTAACGTGTTACGTTACGACGAAATGCTCCGGTCAGTCTTCACCCTAATACACATCAAATAAAGCCATGTATTTGTGTATGTAATTTTCTAACAAAAACACATTAAATCATCGCATATACATTTGATATTTACTAAAGAACATTCAATACAATTAGAATCACATGTCTAGTAGAATTACTAACAAATGAGGTATGTCTGCGATTCAGTTGATATTGACACTGAAAAACAATAAGGGATCAATTTTGACAATTTGAACGGTCGTTTTGTCAAATTCTAAAAAAAAGGTAGAGGTAAGACAAATGAGATGGTATGGGCACATGGGTGCGAAGAGAGTCCGATCATATTGTGAACCAGGCAACCGCCATGGATCTTCCTCGAAAGACATCTTAAGGAAGACCAAAGAGTTCATGGATGCTGCAAAAGAAAATATGATTCGAAGCAATAGCCTAGGTAACGTTGCCCATGACAGAAGGGTTTACAACTGTCTACAAAGATGATAAGTTGGGATGGAGCCAGGAAGAAGATTAGTCAAATTTTGAAGTATGTAGTTAGTTTTGAAGTAGTAAAAAAATCCAAATTTGTGAAGTAATAACATGTTTTTTCAATCTTCATTTAGTTGTCATGACCCTCAGGAATGAAAATAATAACATGTTTTTTCAATCTTCATTTAGTTGTCATGACCCTCAGGAATGAGAAAAATGACGCAGAGATTTCCCTAACTGCGTAGTTGAATTAAAAAAGTCTTAAAGTAACATCGACGAACTAAATAAAAATTTAAAATCAGTATCAAAATTACATATATTTATTTATAGATTTAGCGTTTAGTTTGTAGAACTCCGTTTTAATTTATATATTAAAGTTTAAAATCAAACACTAAATTTTGAGTCTACTAAATTGTATTTTATTGTTAAAAACACAAAAAAAATTAATTGTGACAAAGGTTTCGCCTTGTTATGACATTTTCAAACTAATGACATTCGTTTGGAAATGCCACAACAAGGCGAAACAATTGTCACAATTATAATTTTTGTGTTTTCAATAATAAAATACAATTTAGTAGTCTCAAAAAATCAGTGTTTGATTTTATCATTTAATATATTAATCAAAATCGAAAACAAAAATTGAATAGCTTTTTATTTTCCAGTATCAATATGACCCGAGAATCACCGCAGACACGACCGAGTGAGAGTTACAAATCGACAAACATTATTCGTAACGTTGGCACAAGGCATAAAGGCAGCATAATGAGTACTTCCCGCACGAACGAGAGCGGAATACCGAAACATCCGATATCGCGTTCCCTTCAGTTCACTGTTCCTCACTTCACACTAGAGCTAGGACCTAAACCTCGCGGAAGACAGCGTGAGACATTGATCAACTCTTGTATATATGTAATACAATAATTATTTATTAGATCGTCCATCGGCTCAATAATAAGGAATTACAGATCAGACAGGGTGAATTAGGTTCTATCAAAATTCCATTAAAAAAATGTTTTAAATTGACACTTTGTGTACAGCCGTTTTTATAAATTTTTCTATTGATGCTAATCATAAATTATCCATTGATTTGGCATAACTTTGTGGAATAACATCATGATTCAAAATATAAAAGTAAAACAATTGTATAAAACCACTCTTTTAGTTTATTAACGTAAACAAGCCTAGTTTTGAGAACTAAAGATGTTCTCATCAACAGGTGAAAATACAAACAGTTTCCATTTTCACTTGTTGATGAGAATATTTACAGTTCTTGAAAACTGGTCATGTTTACATTAATAAACTCAAAAAGTTGTCTTATACAAGTGTTTTATTTTTATATGTAAATTGATTGTAAATATTTTAAAAACCAGTAAACATTTTTTCTGGTTTTATTATATGGCAACAAAATGTGTAGTATTATTGGAATAAATTAATCAAATAGAAAACAAAGCGCAAACCAAATACAAGTTTTGCGTCTTAACAAACCCTTGCTTTTAAAAGTATGTTAATGTTGATAAATAATAAATAAAAATCAATTTAAGCACTTCATCTATGGACGAAAATAGGTTTGTTGTAATTTTTACGGGAGCTTAGTAAACCAGGTTAGTTATCAAATGTTTGATGTAAAAGATTCACCATCTCTGAACTCGATAAAAACTGACTGCAATATTTTAACAGAAACAACTCTGAAAGTGATGCGGAATGTATTGAAACAAGTTTCACAATAGATTTTAAGAAATAGTGGTATTTACCAAGTAAAACTAAGGTTAAAAACGGATAGACATTACCACAAAGTGACTGCCAAATCAATTAACAAGTTTCTTGTTGATGAGTCGTTTCTGTACATAGCTAGCAAGACTCACTTTAACAACATCGTTTGATACCAATTTCGCAAAATTTAATTCTTCAAAAATAATGCAGGTTAACCTGTTAACCGGGCTGGATGCATAAATACGTCAAACGTAAACAATGTCGGGTACGGGTAGGACATATGAATACGTCCTTGAAATATATGTTGCGCCCTGGAACGGGCGGGACGTATATTTTTCCAACAACAAAGGTATTAGTCATCCATACATGTCTCGACATGAATTTAAGCCACGGAGTGAATCAGTATTCGCGCCCGTTACAAGTTGCGTAATTGGACAGCAGAACGCCTGGTTAACAGGTTAATATAATAATGCAGGTCAATACAATAATCCATCACATTGAGCCACTGGTCTCGGAATGTCAACTCGCAGAAGAGACATGTCCCCGGATAGTTGAATTTGACATGTCGTTTACCGTAACATCTGTTGTCACGTTGCCGGCGGTCAAGACACGTCACTAGAGGTGCAGCACCTGGCCGTCGTCGGCGGCCGAGTGGAGGCTGCGGCGCGAGGAGTGCTGCTGGAAGAGGGAGCCCTCTGGTGCTCCCGACTCCTCCAGCGTCACGCCCGTCAGATCCACTATCTCGTCCTGGTCGAATCTGTGAATTTTCACAATTCATTTATTAGATTGATCAGTAGAAGGAGAGGTAGGTTCTATAATTCAACTCGACACACTTAGCTAGCTAGGTTAGCTTATTCAACTACATTCAACTTTACCCAAGCTACATTCAACTTTGAAAATTCAGCTACATTCAACTTTACCCAACTTCAAACTATTTTTACACATTGCACTTTAATCTATTTATATTTTTGGTCTATTTATTATATTTATCTATTGTATTCTTTCCAGTACCCTTTATTAACCGCCCTACACATACGATTGCATGCGCGGTTTTTCTTCACCATTCCGCGCTCGGACAACTCGTTCAACTCGTATGACCTATGCGCTCGAGAAAAGATATTATATCTGTTCCGAAAATATTTAATGTGTACCGGATACACTGACAAATTTTTGTCAGGTTTCATACCTGACAATATTTTGTGACTTTTTTGTTGTGATTTTTTTGCTTGGTTATAAAAAGTATGGCTGAAAATAACCCGGAGGTAGGGCGGTTAAAACCTAAAATAAAATGTAAACCCACACACAGGCCAAACCTTTGTAGGATCTTTTTTTTTAAATATAATATTTTCATACTTGTAATAATATTATATAGTAAAATGCAAAAAAATTAAATGGACACTTATAAGTGTTCTATTTGCTTACTTCTGGTAGAGCGCGAGAGACGCTAAAAAACATTGTATAGATCGGAATTGGGTTTGTGGTTACTTGTGTTAGTATACGACCCTACATAGCATACTAATTAGGGTTGGGGTTGATGAAAAAAGTTATTTACACTACATAGTTAAGTGTCCGACTCCATAGTGTAGTGCTTAGCGTGCTAGGCTGCCGTACTGGAGGTTCTGGGTTTGATTCCCAAAAGGGTTAAAATAAATGCAAGGGATTTTTCAATCTGAGAAAGGCTGATCACCTTACCTTCATGTGTTAATCATCAAGATAACACTGCTTCTATACAATACAGTGGGTGTGGATAAGAATTAGAAGAAGAAGAACAAATCAATAGTGAGAAGTCGGAATATGATTTGTGTCAAGTTGATGATTGAGTGTCAAGTTCCTTATGGAATCTCGGGCTACCCACCTGTCGTCGGGGTCCTCGCCGCTGTGATGGGAGTTGCTGGAGGCCTGCGAGAGGGAGGCGCGGCGGGGGGCGGGCGGGGGGGCGCCCCCGGCCAGCATGGCGCGCTGGTTGGCCGGCTTCACCGTGATGATCAGGTTGGAGCTGTTGGCCACCATCATGTCCGTCACCTGCGCACAAACACACACCCACATTACAGACATTACAGATACACAATTCGGATCTAGCTGACTAATTGAACTAAATACTAATCCCTATCACTGCCTACACCGGGTTACTTCTAGAAAATTTGGTGATGGACTTACAATCTTGTATTTATTTAGATTGGCAGTGACAGGTATGTTGAAAGCTCTTAAATGTAAATTCACAGTAAAATCGGGATATAATTTTATATTGTTTCACATTTTCAATAAATTTTGCAACTTAGTTAAAAAAAAATTGCTTAGCAAGAGCAGATCTGTCAGGAAGCCTAGATGCTTCTGTATCAGATCTGGGCATGTATTACAGATACACATCGCCTACTACGTTGTTCCGTAAAGTGCGTGCTGAAAAAGTCTTGTTTTGTTAAAATAACACGATTGCTCCAATTTTTGATTGCCTGTGCTTAGTTAAGTAGGCTCACATTTCGAACTAAACATAACATGTTAAATATGTTACTATAATATGGTAAATATGCACCTCTAAAATTTCTTAATTTGGTAGGTGTACCTTGAATAGAAAAAGTTTGCGGAACACTGCCCTACACGACCAACGAGCATACTTGTTAGTCAAACATACTCTTGGTACATGCTCTGATCGGATAAAGACAACTAGTCAGCATGTTGTCTTACCAGAATACAAAACTGGTACACTGTCTTTAGTGATGAAATGTAAAAGAAAAAGACTTGCTTTTTACCACTTGAGTTAATTTGAATAGAAAAAGTTTGCAGAACATTGTTCTATCATAAGCGCATGACAGGTGGAGAGTTACCTGGTCCAGGGTCTTGCCGGCCACCTCGATCCCGTTGACCTCGAGCACCTCGTCCCCCACGGCCAGCAGCCCCGTGCCCTCGGCCAGCCCGCCGGGCACCAGCCGCGACACAAACACGCCCGGCTGCCGCTCCACGCCCGCCGCCGACACGCGCACGCTCGTACCGTCTCTGCAACGCACAAACACACCGTGACTTCAAGCGCTTAACCTTTTAACTGCCGGCAGGTACATGTATGGCGGTACTCAGCATACCGCGAATTTTACGACAAAAATAAAACCTTCTAAACACATCATTATTGAAAGTGTAATAACGTTTATTTATAAAATTTACCAAATAAATGAAGAGGGCGCCAGTCGTGCAGTCATTTATCCATAATCATTAAATTAATTGTTCATGGTGCAGGGTTGTCACAAAATTTGTCATAGAAAATATGAAAACTTAATTATATGTCAAAAGTAATTGTTTGTTAGTTTAATATTAAAAGTATACACACACACACACTATGATTTTAAAAAATTAAAAATTAAAAATCATCAGAATCGACACTAAAATCACTGTCATCAGATTCGGCAGTTACGGCAACTCGGGGATTATTGGACAACCCTGAGCGCCATTAGTTGTTCCGACGACAAAGCTCTCTTTAATTTACGCTTACAGTGGTAAAAACAAATTCTGTTTCGATTCTAAGTATGCAAAGATATTCTCAATAGATGTCCGTTCACAGAAAATTGTGCGTCTTAAGACGCTTTTGGCAGTTAACCGGCAGTTAACCGGTTAACAGTCCAATTTTGGCGAGATAATTCGTCACCAACAAGTGGAAACAAGACTGCTCGAACACCACTCGGGTAAGTCAACAAAAATCTTACCTAATATAAAATCCTAAGGGTTTATCAGATCCATGTTTAAGTAGTCTTACTCTCCGGCATGTTTCAGGTACAATGTCTACATCAATGATAGCGGAAACCTGAAAATACATTAAAAAAATTAATAACAAATTTTGAGATATCTCTATTTCAAGAAAGTAAGAATTTATTTTAAGAATGGTAAAACAAATTTATGAGGTAAATGTAGTTGGGAATAGGAGCTGAGGAAGATCGAGAAATATTTGGTCAAGAGTCCAAATAATTGGAGGGTATGTATGAGCAGATGCATGAATTTGGAAGAATGTATGCAAAGACAGAATGGTGTGGCATCCTATTCTCTCTGCCTGCCCCTGTAGTGAAGCAGGGTGGTGGTGGTCAGGATATATTAGATTAGGGTTTTGTTTTGTATATAAAATGAAGATGAAGTAGTAAAATAAGGCAGTACCTGTCTAAAATCGTGTGGATTTGATATAGCTAAGGATTTTGTTTTTCCAGGAGTACCGCCGAGTATTGAAGAGATGATATTCCTCGGTCGCATAGTTCCGTATCCATTGAGTTCCTCCAAACTGTCTCCTGAAAAAATAAAACAAAATTAACACATTGTTTGCGAGAAACGTTTAACCTTTCCAGGACTCTGGATTTTAGTGAACGTTGGTGCGAATTTTCCTCAAAGGAGTATCGATGTTAATGAATGTCGAAGTCTGTCTGTCAGTTGATATGATGTAACTTGTATAGAAATGACGTCTGTTTTTTTATTATTATTATTATTATTATTATTATTATATTTTTTTGTATTGAAATTTTATTTTTACAAAATACATATTTCAATAATACAAATAGTTAATATACAAAACGTTTCAAATATAACTTTTCTACCTCTCTAATAAAGAAGATACTTGTGTTTAGAGAGGGAGTTCGTTATACAATTTTTTTTAAGTAAATTAAAACAAAGTATATTAGAAATAAATAAAATAAATTATAAAAAAATAAAAAAATATTTCTTGGTATGGAGTCTAGGTAGGGGTGAGTCTTATACGTTTTTTAAATTTAGTTTTAAAGGTTTGATAATTTTTTATAGATTTTAAGTTTTCCGGAAGTTTATTAAAGTTTTTTTTACCTACGTATCTTTTACATCTATGTTTTAAAATTATTATTATTATTTTTACATAATTTCTATCATCAAAATACGTTTTCATTATACAATTTCATTCATGTAAAAAGAATCCAACCCTCAGAGAAAGTCGGACATCGATTATTGCGCTCCGAGAAAGGTTAAAAGCGTCTTTTACATACTGTTGGTAGAGAGCGGGAGACGCTATTAAGCCTTCTATTCGTTTACTTTTGGTAGAGCGCGAGGGACATCAAAAAACATTGTACAGATCAGAATTGGGATTGCGGTCATTTTGTGATTATTATACTGAGGGTCGGGTTGCAGACTGTCTGAGAATAATTAGGGTCAGGGTTGATAAAAAAACCGCCAAACAACAATATGTTAATAATACATTTGAAAATCATAAAAAAATATCTGAAAACTGAATCTGAAATATCTGAAAACTGATCAGGGTTCAGGTGATGTTTTAGTGTTTTTAAACAATAAAAAAAGCTTTTTCAATCCAACAAAGATGGCTGTTGTGAACACATTTAAACTGCGTCATGAGATTAATGATATTACTATTATATCACATACTAATAAAAGAGTTTCTGATCATTAAAAAGCTTCTTTTCATCTCACCAATAGATGTCTCTAGTGAAATTCTAGTGATTCAAGAATAATGTTTCAAAATTGGTTCGTATATATATAAAACATCCAAGAATTTGAGTAGTGTCGTTGTCAATAATGGGTAGAATTGGTGAATGTTATACATGTGTAAAGTGATCACTTAAACCAGCCTATGACAGTCGTCGCCCCCGTAAATGCCCAGACTTCTATATTCTTCTTCATCTTTGATGAGATGTCAAAAAATAATATTACTAGGAGTCGCATAAATTTTGGAAATGCATTTTTTTAGATGGGAGTTGCATTTATAATTTACCTTGCTTATTATTTACAAGGTTTATAGATCAATCAGTAAAAAAAATCTTCTAGGTAAGAACATATTTTATTTTAATCTAGTGTGGGCCAATCAGGAGCTTTTCTGCTCATTTCTGGGAGGAAACCACGTGAAACTCCTCAGGAGAAGCCGGACTGTTGGCTGTCATGAACAGGCCTTCCATTCCACTAGAAGAGGATTCAGCATTTTGTGTCTTAGCTTGGTTCATGGTACCAATGTCCTTCACTATTTTTATCATATATGATACCATGAGTAGTGTGGTTGTCAATCATGGGTAGAATGGTAAATGTTTCACATATGTAAAGTGATAACTTAACCAGTCTATGACAGGTCGTAAGCCCTGTAAATACCCAGACTTCTATATTCTCCTTCATCTATGTTGAGGTGTTAATTTTTTTAATGTCATTTTCATATTATTTTTTGTCATCTCATCAAAGAAGAAGAATATGGAAGTCTGGGGATTTACGGGGCTGACGACCGTCATAGGCTGGTTTAAGTGATCACTTTACATACGTGTAACATTCACTATTTATTACAAGTCTGAGAAAACTTCAATTATCATAGTAAAAGGCGCTCCGGAAAAAATAATATGAATAATACTCCTCTAATTGGAGATAATCCAGATTTGTGAACAAGTATTTGGACACACTCAAAATGCTGTCATTTTCATTTATAAAATATTAAATTAATTTCAATAAAAAATATATATTTTATGAACAGGGCTTACAATATTTCAGTTATACGAAAATCATATACCAGAAGGAACATTTGTTATTTTTAATAATGTTTGCGGGCAAGAAAAATAAGAATTTGTTCAGCCTATAAGCCAAGCATTCGTGAAATAAACCCAGATTTTAATCATAATAAAACATTGCTTGTCACAGCCATATGTGCTCCTTACCCACATAAAATATTACATTATTTTTAAGGTTTTGCAGAAAAAAACTTCGTCTTCTGAATTATGGACTACTGAAATAATTTATGCAAATAAGAATTTAAATGTTTGTTTGTTCAAAATTCCGAAATCTCCCAAAGTTATTCGCCGATTGCTTTGTAATTTAAAAACAATATTGCAATCCAATAGCGCATGTTTTTATCTTCTAAAAATAATATATAATTATTCTGAAATATGACAATTGAAATACACACTCAATAAAATGTCAAAACTTGAAGCAATAGGATAATTCTATTTTCTTTCTTTTCCATTTGAACAGACAGAGCCATAGCAACGTGTGGCCGGGTACAGATAGTTATAAATATTAAAAGCTAATTGAGATAAAAATAATAATTATAACCTTTAGGATTTTTTTGGAAAAAAAAAATTAACCTGCTAAGTCTGTTTAAAAAATTATATGAAAGAAAATTGTTGATGACATACAATCAAATACGATATGGCCGAATGATGCGATCTATTTCAGATGTACCCACTTCTATCATCCATTTATAATGTAGGATACGAATTTAAGTAACACTGAACCCTCGTCCGCCTCCGTTATGTAATTGTCAGCACGCTCGGCTACCGTACTGGGGGTCCCGGGTTCGATTCCCAGGGGGGGGGGTTCAAATAAATATACGTGATTTTTTCACTCTTATATTTATTCAATATTACCTTGTACTGGTACCGGAAGCGGAGGGCTGATCACCTTTCCTTAATGTGTTGACGATCAAGATAACACTGCGTTTATATGATGCAGTGCCCTATGCACCATTGGGGTGCGGATAAGGGTTAGAATGAAATGAAATGAACCCTCGTATTCATTTCTGTGAACGTACTCTCCCATATTTCCGCTATCGCCGAACGGCCAACTAACTGCAGATCAGTTCCCATTACGAACAAATAATTGTACAGTTTCCAGTCTCCATTGTTCAGAGCTGGAAATGTCGCCCAGACAAAACAAAATACCCGAAGCAAAACAACAAATCATTTTCCACGCATTTGTTCCTCACACAAAGGGCACACTCGATACAATTCCCATATTACTATTATCGCTGTTTGTTCGCGAGCGGTAAAAATCCGAGCGCGGTCATTGGTGTTCGGTTTACCCCGATTTACGTACTCCCGAGAAACGATCGCAGTGCGAGCGTTTTACGAGCGTCGAGGTCTGTGACGGGTGGAGTAGCGTGTACGGAGCGGAAACGAAAAGGATAAACTGAAAAATAGTCCTGAATTTTACTGCCGACAGGATTGAAAGTCAGCAGGGCGTGATTGAATTTAATAGCCCCAAGCTTTCATGTATGGTCGGTCGTATAAAGAGTTTCTACATATCGCTCACTCCTTTCAACAACGTCATATATAAAAAATCTTCCATTTTCAGTTGTGCGTGTTTTCGAAATGCACAGAAAATGTACTATATCCCAGCAAAAGCGGCATTTTTGTAACTTAATATTTACCCGCTACAGGGCAGAAAGTGTTGTTTTGGAATTTTGAAGAAAAGGTATTGTTTATTTTATTTTTTTTAATGTTCAAAATATTTTTCGAATGGATAAAATACCTTCAGGTTTTACCTAAAAAAGTCTGTTGTACAGTAAAAAGTTCAATAAGTGGCTTGATATTTATTTTTAATACATTTTATTATATTCTTAAACTTTAAAAACGATCTCCTGAAAAATCTATTTTTTGATATATGACGTTGTTGAAAGGAGTGAGCGATATGTATTTTACAATTTTTTTTTAAATTTCGTTTAAATACAAATTACAAGTATCACTCAATTTTGGGTACTTTGCCAATAAAAAAAATACAAATTAATTTTGCTCATCAATTTGTTTTACTATTCTTTCCTCAGTCATTCGATTCACACGCCCACACAGTTTCAACACACTTTTCTTAATTTTATCGATATCGCATATCTTAAATTTGTTAAACTTTTCATAATTCACTCAATATGCTAAGTTTTCTCGATCCTCCTATTCTTCTGTCCACAATGTGCCATTCGTTTTAAAATGCTATAACTAGACGAAACAATTGTCACAAAATTGATTTTTATGTATTTTTTAAAACAATAAAATACAATTTAGAAGACTCAAAAAATCAGTGTTTGATTTAACATTTAATACATCAATTCCATATTCTTCTTCGTCTATGTTGGGATGTCAAAAACAATGTAAAAGTTAACTGAATCGTATGTTCGGGGTTTATCTACCGACTGCTTCACAAATTCCTATATTATGGTTACACTCTGTGAAATGCCGACTAATTAACTTTTACGCTAAAGAGGT
Source organism: Brachycentrus maculatus (assembly GCF_059751285.1). Classification (NCBI taxonomy): domain Eukaryota; kingdom Metazoa; phylum Arthropoda; class Insecta; order Trichoptera; family Brachycentridae; genus Brachycentrus; species Brachycentrus maculatus. Next base: position 1,374,419 of record NW_028280769.1, read on the forward strand.
ATTAGTTAAAACAGGGTTCGCACATTCGAGCCAGCTCTTAGATAATTAGACCTTAATTTTCGTATTAGAGAGAAGGCATACATGTCATTATAGCTAGGTAAGTCAGCCAATTCCCACGGCTGGATTGCATTAAATTAAACTAAATATAAGCCTATTGACTGTGATTTTTGAACCGTGAACAGAGATGAGCACACATCCCACACATATTAATTACGGAGAATCGCCGATAAATGGTTGATTTTCATCTCCTGTCCCCGTGAAACTCTCTTCTTCGTCTTATTTCTCAGTACGGAGGGTTGTGACCCTTGTGGCAGCAATGACTCTTCTCCAGTTATCCCTTGACTGCGCTGCACGTAGCGCTCCAACCACCGAGGTGCCCGCTGCTGCCTTGACTTGATCGGTCCATCGTGTGGGGATCTTCCTCTCTCTCTCTTCCCTTCCAGGCTACCGATCACAGCCAGTCGTTCCAGGCTATCTATCCTCATTGCCAAACGCAACGTGTCCAAAGAACTGAAGAATCCGTCGGGTACAGACATTGGCCAGAGTCGAGCCGTCCAAGTGTAATTCCTGACAAATGGACTCGTTGGTGCGTCTATGGAATTCGGAGCATGCGCCTCCAACACTACATTTCATATGGTGTTGGAGGCTTATTAGGTTTATTTTAAACATGTTTAAAATTAATCAAAATACTTTTTTTTAATATGAACGATATAAATAAACAATACAAAATTCTATTTATTGTATTCGGACACTCGTCGTGAAGTGATGTTGCTATTTGATATCGACGCGCTTGCTTTCGGTAATCCTGCTTTGAAAAAGGAATCAAGTTTTGTCCGCACTTTTGATGTTTTGAGACATAATTTGTGATTATCATGGTCGGTAAAAAATGTTTACATGCGGCGACACTTGAATTTAAGCCTGTATAATATTAACAGGACATTTTTAGTTTTTTTTTCATTTGCTTTTTGTCTAATACAAGTCAAAGAATCGTGTTTTGTTCGTTAAATAAAGTTCCATTATATCGAGGTTTTGCTGTACAATCTTTCCACCTTTTTTCCTAATTTATTGAAAATTTACAAATTCCTCAGTAATACTTAAATTAAAAATGGATAGATACTACCACAAAGTGACTACCGAATCAATTGATGAAAACATTTTTAACGTTTTAGATCTCCAGTAAACGAAAAATCCAGAAAATGTTTCTCGACGGACCTAAGAATATTTGCTTTCAACATCCTCGAATATCCTATTTCCCCATCTCGTTACATGTTCCAGTCAGAAACTAGCGTCCTTATCAGCCATTATGCACGCTTGTTCGATCGTTACGCTGTCCATTGAAGCACTTTATTTGCTGAAAACTACGCTTGCCTTAGCAACTCCATACTACGGGCATTCCGAACAGAGTGACCCTTGGGTATTTGCAGAGACCATATCCGCTCGACGGCTCGACGTAATCTCTAGACCGTGAATTCTGAGCTCCTAGAAAATCCTTCGAGAATTGCCCACCGGCCCGGGACTTATAATAAATATGATAGAGGTAAAGCTACTGTAGAAATTCTCGTATTATTTTTCTCCTCGGTCCGAATAGGATTATCAATAACGATGGGGTGAATAGAATGAACATTATCACGTAATTCGATTAATATTCGAACGCTAAAAGTTAACGGAATAAACAAATTCGGATGATTTATTCAGAAATCGGTCCTAAAGTTAGTATTAGTTGAATACTGAAATTAACGTTGAGAAGTAAAAATTTTAAAAATAAGAAAAAGGTAAAATAGCATTGTACTTGAATCACTAGAATTTTCACTAGAAACATGAATTGGTGAGATGAAAAAGTTTTTTTATTTAGCAGAAACTCTTTTGCTTGTATGTGAGGTCCGAATCCTGGATTATAATCACACACATGAGAAACGCCAGAAAATATCATTTTTATTATTATTATTTTAGCTTATATTTTGACCAGATAATTTATTTATAACATTTTGATTGTGTCCAAATACTTGTTCACATATCCGGATTATATCCAATTATAGGAGTATTTTTCATATTATTATTATGCTAATATGAAAAATACTCCTATAATTGGAGATAATCCAGATATGTGAAGTATTTGGACACACTCAAAATGTTGTGAATAATATCATGACTGTAAAAAAATCCATTTCAATTAATACAATAAAATAACAACTGTGGTTATCTACCGACCACACCCTCTTCAAGTTAGATTTCAACCACTGGCTATTGACAATGTTAAAAGCTCTTTAAATAGTCCCAAATCGGATTAATCTTTCTAGTAACGAAGATTAAAAAAATGTTACGAAACTGTACGGCTGTCCAAATTCAAAACACAGTAAGGGACATTTTTTTGTAGTAGGTTTTTTTTGCATTTATGGACTAAGTAGACTCTACTTAGTCCAAAAATGCAAAAAAAAACCTACTACAAAAAAAATGTCCCTTACTGTGTTTTAAATTTGGACAGCCGTGTAAGCCTCCCGTGTGAGTTCGGCTGTCCAAACTCAAAAGGTGACATTTTTTTGTAGTACGTTATTTTAGCATTTTTGGACTAGTTTTGAAGTAGATTCTACTTGGTCCAAAAATCCAAAAAAAAAGACTATAAAAAAATGTCCCTGACTGTGTTTTAAGTTTGGACAGCCGAGTTGTAGTGGGGTTTATTACACGACAGTAACTCTTAGCTTCCACAGGAATGTGTCTTTATTAGTATGCCAACCCCGTGATAAATGATAAGCAACCCATACAAAGTAGGGGGTTTCAAGATTAAAATCTAGGCAGGTACACCACCGCTAGATCTTTGAAACGGACGATCTTTTCAAATTTCTACTTTATAATTTGTGACTCGAGCAAAATGAACTCCAAATCGAATGGATATTGCTAAGAGAATCGCTAATTGTTTTTAAGGTTAATTGCTAATTATATTTACCTAACTGTCGTTTAGGATAATTTACCGGTAAAGGCTAGGAGTGACTTATATTTATCTTATTATTATATTTATTCTACTAAGGACTGAGGGTGGTAACTACCGGATAACTCTTGCATACTTGGAATATATCGCTCACTCCTTTCAAGAACGTCAAAAATAAAAATAAAACATGATTTTTCAGGAGAACGTTAAATATTTTATTTTATTTTATATTTTATTTTAATGTATTTTTCTTCTTCTTCTTTCTGTGCCACTTCTAACGAAGATCGGCGATCATCATGGCTATCTTCACTTTAGATGCTGCAGCTCGGAACAGAGATTTGGTGCAATGTATTTTTAATGTTTACGATTTAAATTTTTTATAGTTTGTAATGTATATATTAATTGAAATTGAAATTGAAAATTGGAAGAAAAAACTATATTTCCCTTTTATTCAACCGTCATCCTCGACCGTTCCCTTAAGCACCGTTGGGTATAAATAAATCCACAGCCGTTATGAGATAATGTGCCTCACTCGGCTCTAGCGTCCCGTGAGTAATCCGATACTGGGCGCTGGGCACAGCCGTAACACCGGCTACCTACATAATATTATAATATACGGGCTCGGATTAGGCCGCGCTACACGCTTCAACTAACGCAAGACTGCGTACTTTGTAGGGCTACTGGAATGTCGAAACTAGACGAAGGGTTTACTCTCAAATATACAATTCAGTATCTAGAGGAAGACCAAAAAATTCATGGATGCTGCAAAGAGAGAATATGGTTCGAAGACATGGCCTAGGTGACGTTGTCCACGATAGAAGGACCTACAACCTGAGGACGAGGAGAGCTGACCCCAGCAGTCTACAAAGACGATAAGTTGGGATGGAGTCAGCAAGAACATACGATATTTATTTTTAATACAATGTATTTAAAATAAACATCAAGCCACTTATTGAACTTTTGACCGTGCAACAGATCTTTTTAGGTAAATCCTGAATGTTTTTTTTTGCAGTTTAAAAATATTTTCTTCAAAATGCAAAAACAACACTTTCTGCCCTGTAGCAAGTAAATATTAAGTTTAAAATATGCCGCTATGCTGGGATATAGTACATTTTCTGGGCATTCCAAAAACACACACAACTGAAAATTGTCGATTTTTGATATATGACGTTGTTGAAAGGAGCGAGCGAAATGTACAAAACACAAGTTGGTAAAAATAACTACATTTTTTTTATCCTTTTTGTATAACTATAGAATAATTTATTTATTTATTTGCATCGTACCATTATTAATGATTGTGCCATCCTTCTATTTAAGTAAATTGATATGATCATATTGTAAAAAAAATCTCCTTACCTTTCAATAACTCTTTTGCTTTCAAAACCATATATTTTATTCGAAGCAAAACTTATTTTTTCAATAAAAAAACAGCACCGTTTTTGTATTGATTTTTTTTTACCTGGCTTTAAAAAAATAAGTTGCAATTTACCGTATACTGGGCCTTAAATGATTTTTCTCGATTAAAGTTCAATATACATAAACATATGCGCAATACATAGCATAGAATGATGATAATACTTAGGCATTTTCTTTGTCCTTTGCTACGGTCTACAATCAATAAGCACAATGGGTAATGAAGTAATGGAGTAATGACTATGCACCGGCAGGTCTCCATATACAGAACCATCAGACTGCGTGACTCGAACGCCAGACGAAGCGCTCACTTAAGGCTGATATTTCGATCGTTCAAATTCAAAACGCGACCGGCTGCACTAGTGGCTTTTTTTAAAGAATATATCGTGGGTATGCTGGCAGAAAACGTTAACTCTAACATCCCATTTGAATAATCCCTGTTATTTAAAGCTTTTGGCTTGAATAAAATACCCGCTATTAAAACCTTAAGTTGAATTTACTTTTAAAACCACACACAAACACATTTGCCAGTTTATAGAACGTTGAAAACTGTATAATATGCATCATCAAATCAAAATTGCATATTTTCGAGTTAACGTTTTTTGCCAATATTAATTGGAATTCGGCTTTTTCTAAGAATATATAGTTACATTTTTTTTAACTCCTGGCATTTTAATAACTCGTTTTCAAAACTGTATAATTATTTTGAAGACAAAAACTTATTTTTTCAATACAAAAACGATGTTTTAAGCGAAAAATAATTACGTCAAATGTTACCTGGGGTTAAAGAAAATTAATAATAATAAAGCCCTTATCCGCACCACAATGGTGCATAGGGAACTGTGTCATATTAACGCAGTGTTATCTTGATCGTTTACACATGAAGGAAAGGTGATCAGCCCTCCGCTTCAGGTACCAGTCCATGGTAATATTGAATAAATATTACAGTGAAAAAATCACTAATATTTATTTTACCCCCCTTGGGAATCGCACCCAGGACCTCCAGAACGGTAGCCGAGCGTGCTGACCATTACACTACGGAGGCGGACGAAAGAAAATTAAGTAGCGTTTTATCGTATTTTGGGCCTTAAGCAGGGTCAGGGCAATATTAAACTAAATATTATCGACATTTAAAAGTGACAAATGCGCGAGCGAAATTTAGAGAACGACATGCTAGAATTATTTTTATTCAAAAGTAGCGGATAAAATACGTTAATTATATTCATTAATTTATCCGCAGTGTAAAATGTCACGAATCCAATGAAATACACGAAATATACGAGAAAAACAATATCAACGCTATCATATTTGTCATTTGGAAATATTTTCATATTTTCAAATGAGACCCTTGAATCGATGTAGAGTAACCATAGTGTAACTGGCCACTGCTAGTAACTGAACTTTAGTCAGTTTTAAAATGAGTTTTTTTTTATTCAATCGGACACTGTTTTTTTTACCCGACAGCCAAACACCAGATCAAAAGCCATGGAAATCTCAGACCTCAAACTTCCGAAGGAAATTTTTTATTTGTATACCTTTTAGATACTTTTGTAAATTTTTATTTTCTACCTAACCTTTATGTATTTACGCGTGTGTTTATGTATGTTTTTCATACTTATGTATATATGTACACATGTGTATCCGCGTCATATATAGCGCCCTCTTAATTCTTGTAACCAGAATTTGTTTATTTCTTTAATGTTTTCCGCAGATACTTGTGGCACATTTTTTAAACTTTATAAAATTAAATAACTTAGTTTTAACCACTTTTTTATTAATATGATTTAACCTACCGGTTTCGACAAGAACCTTGTCATCATCAGGGTTTATTTTAATTCAAAAACATTAAAAAATTTAAAATACTCCCACCAAAAACTTCCACACACTCACTTAAAATCCTAAATGTTACTTTTATAAAAAAAAACTTGTAATGTTTATAAAACATTTCATGTTTTTAATGTTTTTGAATTAAAATAAACCCTGATGATGACAACGTTCTTGTCAAAACCGGTAGGTTAAATTGTATTAATAAAAAAGTGGTTGAAACTAAGTTATTTAATTTTATAAAGAATTAGTTTATATTATCTACTATTTATATAGCGCTTTTTGAGCTCTTCTGTATCCTTTATGTTCAAGCACTATCTACCCTCTGATTGCAAATAGCTATATAAGGTATCTAACGTTTTGACCAATATCAATAGTATGTTTTTGGTTGGTTGAAAGATATTGCGTCCTAGCAATAAGCCCGCCAATGTACTTTTTTTCTGTACATAAAGTTGAAATTAAATTAAAATAAAGAATGTGAATAACGGGGCCAATTACTATACAGCATACCCTACCTAAGTTACAAACAACATAAATCTGTTTTATTCCGCACAAAACAGGATTGACCGTTACCAACAAGTAACACGAGTGTCCCTTTGTGAAATTTTCACAGTAAAAGGTCTGTTAGACACGGAATTACAATATATTACGCAACAATAATTTATTACGAATTTATAATGTGGTATACAAAGATTTTCTGCAAGGAATTTCACGGAAGAAAGTACTGTATAGGGAGTCGCCATTCATCCTTGCGAGCATTATTAACCTTTGAACGTCTAGACCAGTGGTTCTCAAAGTGGTCCTTATGGACCCCCAGGGGTTCCCGGGATCATTCAGGGAGTCTGTGGAAAATTACCACACTAAGGGCGTTTGTTCACTACACGGAATTACACGGAATGTTACCGTCCGGCACGTCAGTTAGCGTTTTAAAACGACGATTAGCTCGGATTGGCTTGTGCTTTTTTTTGTCCGTCTTTCTTCGGATGGGTGCGTGATCACGGTGCGCGTAAATTCGATCGCGCTAAACTCAACCGTTTTATCATGCTAACCGGACTACCGGACAGTCAAATTCCGTGTAGTGCACAATCGCTCTAAGGACGGGTGTTTTTTTTTACGCCTGCGGACCGCTGGCGACGGGATTCAATATTTGTGTACATATAGGTAAGACCTTAACAAAGAGATTGGTACGTAATACTAATATGAAAACATGAAACAATTCCTTATTTTCTGACTTTGAAATGAGGCCGGCGCATGAGGTAAAAATACCCTTCCCGTCCTTAAGCACCAATCGACCGAACGGGTAGAAATACCTTTCCCGTCCTTAATGTGTTAACATTTACTGGGGGTCTCTGAACAACAGGGGTCAGGGGTCCGCGCAAGGTGTAATATATATATTTTTTTAAATGTGTAACATTTTTACTAATACAGAAGTTATAATAAATAACAATGAATAAATTGTAAGCTAATTTTAAAACAAATTTCGTCAACGGTAATAATCACCTCTTCCTCTCTTTTCGTGTCATTTTAAATCTGGAATAAGACACCGAACGGGCAGACAATACTTCAACAAAATGTTTTATTTATATTTTACTTTAACGTCACCGTTTACCATTTGTCCGCCTCAAAGTGATTTTTTTCACTCCAATAATATAACCCTGAACTGGTACCTAAAGCAGAGGGCTGATCACCTTTTCTTCGTGTGTTTCCTTCATGTGTAAATAAAATAACCATTCAAGACATCAAAGCAGATTTTGAAATTTTTCTATTTTGCATTTAATGTAGTTTTTTTAACCTAGGATATGTGGGTAAGTTTTGACTATGAAAAGGGGTCCATGGCATAAAAAAATTTGGGGACCGCTGGTCCAGAAGGACAGCTATTGTGGATGTTGCACAATAAACGATACTGCCTGACAAAGGGAAGATTTAGACACACGCGAACGAATGCGTGATGGATTATGACATAAACGGTCAGGCTAGCATAGTAAATTCACATTTGAATGTAAACGATGATGGTCGATCGAATGTATGTAAAAATAGATATCAAACCAACAGAATTTTTGTGTAATATCGACCACACATTTCGTATAATAATAACGTTGCTAGGTGACGGGATTTATAATTGAAAATAATATTATAGAGAGAATGATAAGACTGGGATAAGGCATTATCAATAAAATTAAGAAAGCTGGTGTAGATATTTCGTTTACAACATTTTGAGTGTGTCCAAATACTTGTTCACAAAATCTGGATTATCTCCAATTACAGTAGTTATTTTCATATTATTTTTTAACATCTCATCAAAGATGAAGAAGAATATGGAAGTCTGGGCATTTACGGGGCTGACGACCGTCATCGGCTGGTTTAAGTGATAAAAAATTTAAAAAAAAAATGAAAATAACTCCTGTAATTGGAGATAATCCAGATTTTGTGAACAAGTATTTGGACACACTCAAAATGTTGTAAATAAATTATCTGGTCAAATTATAAGCTTAAATAAGAATGAAAATGGTATTTTCTGGCGTTTCTCATGTGTGTGATTATAATCCAAGATTCGGACCTCACATACTAATATAAGAGTTTCTGCTTAATAAAAAGCTTCTTTACATCTCACCAATAGATGTATCTAGTGAAGTTCTAGTGATCAAGGTTTCTAAATTGGTTCATATATATAGAACTTTGAGTAGTGTGGTTGTCAATAATGGGTAGAATTGGTGAATGTTACACGTGTATAAAGTGATCACTTAAACCAGCCTATGACGGTCGTCAGCCCCGTAAATGCCCAGACTTCCATATTCTTCTTCATCTTTGATGAGATGTTAAAAAATAATATAGATATTTCGTAATGAACATCGACCGGCAAAATTGATTTATCATAGCTCTTGCTTACTAATACAGTAATACACAATATTGCTATCAAAAATGGAGTTGGAACTCCGTGATGTGGGTACCTACTGCCTACCTACATTCATTGTCATTCGTCTTTCCGAAAAGGAATCCGAGTCCCAAAATGGCAAGGAACACCATTGTGCCCGCGCTGCATCGCCTAGTACTACGGATCGATTTGCATATCCGCCTAATGTAACGTTATCGTCATAATTACAAAACGAGCTATGCACACGTACGTAACGATGTTACTATATGTGTGTGCACATACCACGCTGTTGTTTTTCCTTTTCAAACGAGTTTTTGTCGGGGGGCGTGATAAGGATTCTGCAATTCGACCCGCGTTAAAATTGATAAAATGACATTAGAATCATACAAACACGCTTTCGAGTTCATACTAACTACAAATATGTTCCTGCACTACCAGTTCTTATGCACCCAAAAACTTGGAAACCGGAATACTGATTTTATTGGAAAAATACATAGAACTCCATTTTAATTTATGTATTCAATGTCAAATCAAACACTCATTTTTTGAGTCAAAGTTGTATTTTTTTGTTAAATAAACACATACTATTTTCGTGATCTCAGGCGGCACATTATTAAGGCTATGTATTTTTCCTATAAAATCAGTAAAATCAGGAAAACTTTGGGTATGTATATCTATAACTGTATTAACAAATATTTAATTTTTGTATTAACTCTTAAATCAAACACCGATTTTTTGAGTCTACTAAGTTGTATTTCAATGTTAAAAAAACATAAAAACCTATTTTGTGACAGTTGTTTCGCCTAGTTATGGCATTTCAAACGAATGTTTGACATTTGACATTCGTTTGAAATTGCCATAACTAGGCGAAACAATTGTCAAAAAATGATTTTTAGGTGTTTTTTAACAATAAAATACAACTTAGTAGATTAAAAAAATCTGTGTTTGATTTAAAAATAAATACATACATAAAAAAATAACTATGTATTGTAGATAGCTTAAAACATATTTACTAGGTAAACTGGAAATCTGAACGAGACGTAGCGAATTTTCGAAACCTTAAATTTTTTGCTCACAAAACGACACCCAATTAAATAAATATATTCGAGTGAAACTCGCATATTAGGATAATCCTACGGCCTTTTTACGAAAGCAAGCTTTCCATTAAATCTCAAAACGCCGCTCGTTCAAATCTGCTTTTACATCAAGTGGAGTTTCATGTCGCTCGAAAATTGCCTTCCGGCCGAGGTGACCCCATTAGGAAAACGTCTGGCTCATCAAATATTTAGGGGTCATTTACGGCGGGGCGGGATTCAACAACCCTCGGAGAGTAACAGTTCAGCATCCTAAGGGTTTCTCTCTCTTTAAAATTGTGACCGCGATTTAGCGGCTTTGAAGCTTGAACGGCGGACGGGGTGAGAAGTGGTCTCGTAGTTGTGACGAGTGGCTCTCGTGAATACCGAGGAAAATGGCACGGAAAAATGTACAAAACACAAGTTTAAAAAATGTACAAAACATTTTTGCGGCCGTAACAGTAGAATATTATATTTCGTTTTTCATTTTTGATTCGGCAGTCACTTTGTGGAAAAATCTATATATTAAAAGTACATATTAGAAAATACCACTATTTCTTAAAATCTTTCAACGTCCCTAGGGCCCAACTCTAAAATTTAGAATTAGCTTCACATACGGTGCTTGAAAATGATGCGGAATGCATCAAAACACGTGTCACAATATGGCTGTCTAAGCATAAAACACAGTAAGGGACATTTTTTTGTGTTTTGTTTTTTTTTTGCATTTTTGGACTAAGTAGAGTCTACTTAGTCCAAAAATGAAACAACAAAAAAAACGTACTACAAAAAATGAAACAACAAAAAAAACGTACTACAAAAAAATGTCCTTTACTGTGTTTTGAGTTTGGACAGCCGAATAGATTTTAAGAAATAGTATTTACTTAGTAAAACTTAAATAAACTTTGCATCGCTTCAGTATTAGATTACTAAAATATCCTATGAGTGACGTTGTAACGAAACATTCGTAAAAAATACGACATTTAAATAAAACGGGAATAAATAAGATAATTGAAACATTTTTTTAGAAGTAATAGTAATAATTTGAAGATCACGTAATAATGAAAAAAAATAAGGGTACACTAAGAAAGTACTGTGAAGCAGGGGGCACGAGAACGACGCGAATATTGTTTTTTTTCTTCCATAAATCGTCATTTTGCTGTCGTAATTTTTACGATAGTTTAGTATTCTTGGGTTAAGGATTCCTAATAGGTATTACGGGAATTATTACTTGTACCATTACAAAATATCACATTTGTAATTTAATATAAATACCTGGAAAAGGGAAGGGAGGGAGGAAAAGGGAAAAAGGGAAAGGTCAAAAGCTCAAATTCAAGACAAATTATGTGAAAATAGGGACATACCAATTTAAAAATAAATTGAAAGAAAATTAAGTGGCGATTTATCGTATATTGGGCCTTAAGAACAACGATATTAGCGAGTGTTTTTGCCTAGAATTTTCACTCATGAATTACATGAAATTATAGTAACTTTAAACAAAAAGAGTAAATCCACTCACGAGTAGGCATAGGCTATGAACCTTATAAAGTTGAAGCCTGAGTAGGGACATGATGAGCGGTGTTGCATAAGCCGTAGCTAGATTTCAGCGTCACTTGGACGTTGTGTAATTCAGATAAAAAAACAACGATATTAGATGTGCGTTATCTACGATTTCCCGGTCAGTCCCGGACACGAACCGCTACTCATATTACACGTAATAATACATATTAACGTCTATTGCAGATGGATACGTGTAATGTAATGTACATAACATGTAAATGTAATAGTTTCCTACTAACTTGTGCATAAAAATGCATATTCATGACTGGAGGTATCGATAATAAACGGCGCACCCATACAAACTACAATATCACTTACAAAACACAGTATTTCTAGGCCTTCCCGATCTATTATAACAAAGTCGACGTTTCAATGAAAGAAACTAAGTACCGACTTCATGTTTAGAAACAGCAGAATCATTTTAACTGTTGTTTTTTTTTAAAAATATTTTTTAATTCTTTTACGAGTGCTTTTGGCTCCAACGAACAAAATACATTGTAACTAACTAACCATCATGCCGCTTCCCCGCAGGGGTAGGCAGAGAGAATAGAACGCCACACCACTCTGTCTCTGCGAACATACTTCGCCTCTTTCACGTTCATGCATCTCCTCATACATACCCGCCGATTATTACGACTCCTAACTCAAAATACATTGTAACTAACTAACCATCACGCCGCTTCCCCGCAGGGGTAGGCAGAAAGAATAGAAAGCCACACCACTCTGTCTCTGCAAACATTCTTCGCCCCTTTACGTTCATGCATCTCCTCATACATACCCGCCGATTATTACGACTCCTAACCTGACCACTTTCAAGTATTTGGCAAACCTGATCGTGCCAAGTTTTTTTCGGTCTTCCTCTGCTCCTTTTTCCAATTACATTCGCCTCATAAATTTGTTTTACCGTTCTTTCCTCACTCATTCGTTCTACATGTCCAAACCATCTCAAAACACCTTTCTTAATTTTATCGATAATGCTTGTCTCAGCTTTGCATTCCTTCCTTATTTCACTACTCGAACATCTATCATACATCGTTTTGTCGCACATTCTTCTGAGAGATCGCATTTCGACTGCATTTAGTCTACTTTCATGCTTCTTTTGCCAACTCCATGTTCCATACATTAGAGTTGGAACCAGGACTCCGTTGTGTACTGCCAGTTTAGCTTCCGCTGATAGGTTTTTATTTGCTATAAACACTGTATTTTTATTTAAATTACACAATATGTACGTACCCAAAAATCATATGTAAAGTCTATTATAATACATTAACTTATAACTGAACAAACTCATTAACCAAATAATGCTCTTCTCTTATACTTTCATGAATTCGTTTTAAATGGTAATTTAAATCATAAATATTAATACAAAGTCGTACACACAAAAGCTTTAGTGAGATAAAATTACGATTCCCCAGTCTCTAGTTAACAGGCCAGGGAACGGCGTTCGGCGGAAAATTATAATATTATCATACCCTCAAGGCGATGAGTGGGGTCTAAACGAACCGGGACGAATTATAAATCAACAGACTTTGGGTAACTGTCGGGAGATTCACTCACATAATATGTTTTATAACTAAAAAGGATAATAGGAAATAAGAGGAAAATCCAAATTATGGCAAATCCAAGATTATGGTTTTTGAAAGAGAAGAATGCAGATCTGAATGTGAAATATTGGTAAACGGAGAGATTTTGGAACAGGTAGATGATTTCGTGTATTTGTGTAGTATGTTTTCTAGGGATGGAAAGATTGATAAGGACATAGACAGGAGAGTGAATGCTGGGAACAAAGTGAATGGTGCAATGAAATCAGTTATAGCAAATAAAAACCTAACTAAAAATATCATCAATTGATTCGGCAGTCACTTTGTGGTAATATCCATAATTTTTTAATTTACAGTGTTTGAAAATGATGCGGAATACATCGAAACACATATCACGATAGATTTTAAGAAATAGTGGTATTTACTAAGTAAAATTTAAATTATAAATGGATAGTTTTTTATTTACAATATTTTGAGTGTGTTCAAATACTTGTTCACAAAATCTGGATTATCTCCAATTACAGGAGTTATTTTCATATTATTTTTTGACATCTCATCAAAGATGAAGAAGAATATGGAAGTCTGGGCATTTACGGGGCTGACGACCGTCATAGGCTGGTTTGGATAGATTTTATTACAAACTGACTGCCAAATTAATTAATTAATTTTTAAATTTAAGCTTTACTTTGTAAACAGTGGTATTTATCAAGTAAAACTTAATTTAATAGTTTTTACTACTATTACTATACTTTACTAGTAGTTAAAAAATGCTACTGAAATTCGGTTTTTGATTCTGCTAAATGTATTTCAATGCCACACCGCATCAATCCAAGGTAACACCGATCGGGTGCGAACGAGGAAATAAAGAAAAATAGATACATCTGCTTTTGGGAAATTCTTCACAGGTAAATTTTGCCTACACATTGAGGGTTAATCCCATCTAAATCCAGCCAAGTGAATATCCAACTAATCATGAATCTCAAAGCAGAGATAAGACCAAAGGAAGCAGGATGATTTGGCTACACCTTTACGAGTAACGATTTAGTCACAGCGCTCATTAACGTATGTAGCTAATTACACATTACGCATGGAACTCACCCAACGTCTGCCTCGTACCATCGCACATGGAATTCTATTCACCTCGGTGATTTGGATCAAAGGTAATTGTTGCGAGGAACTCGCACGTGGTGATATAATTCCAGAAACCACATTGGCAAAGGGTTGCGATACATGTTGCTTACTCCTTTCAAGAAAGTCATAAATCAAAAAACTTGACTTTTCAGGAGAACGTTTTTAAAGTTTAAAAATATAATACAATGTATTAAAATAAATATCAAGCCACTTATTGAACTTTTTACTGTGCAACAGATCTTTTTAGGTAAAACCTGAAGGTTTTTTCTCCTTTTGAAAAATATTTAGAATATTTAAAAAAAACCATTTAACAATACCTTTTCTTAAAAATGCAAAAAAAACACTTTCTGCCCTGTAGCGGGTAAATGTTAGGTTAAAAAGATGCCAATTTTTCTGGGATATAGTATATTTTCTGGGTATTCCGATAACATGCACAGTTGAAAATTGACAATTTTTGATTTATGACGTTCTTGAAAGGAGTGAGCGATGTATTCATGACACTCTCCTTATCATTCATCGTTCACTTTGTGTAATACCACTTTAATTCAATTAAAGTAGTATTACACAAAGTAACCGATGTATGATAACGAGAGTATTATATTCTCTCAAAATCTTACCCTTATCCGCACCTAAGGGTGCATAGGGCACTGCATCGTATTGACACAGTAATATCTTGATTGGATACTTACATGAAGGCAAGGTGATTATTCCTGCGCTTCAGGGACCAGTCCAGGGTAATATTAAATGAATATATGAGTGTAAAATCACTAATATTTATATTTGCCCCAGCCCTGGGAATCGAACCCGTGACCTCCAGCACGGTAGCTAAATGCGCTAACTATTACACCACAGAGGCGGACATTATTATTAGGCGGAGTATTATATTACCATACCACAATGTTAACAAAGCTTTTAATAGACAAAATACATGTATTCTTGATTCCTTTAGCATTCTAGGAGACATATTGAACGCATGTACATAAACCAACTGAAACTTATTATTTCTATACTAAAATAACATCCGCCTCCGTAATGTAATGGTTAGCACGGTCGGCTAACGTTCTGGAGGTCCCGGGTTCAATTTTCAGGGGGGGAGGTCAAAAAAATATAACTGATTTTTTCACTCCAATATTTATTCAATATTACCCTGGACTGGTACCTGAAGCGGAGGGCTGATTACCTTTCCTTCATGTGTTAACAATCAAATAACACTGTGATTACATGATGCAGTGCCCTATGCACCATATACACCATGGGTGCGAATAAGGGTTTGAAGAAGAAGAAAATAACACGATTTATATGAAACACGTTGATATATTAGTTTTTGACATCTCAAAACAGATGAAGAAGAATATGGAAGTCTGGGTATTTACAGGGCTTTCGACCACATGGGCTGGTTTAAGTAACCACTTTACACACTTGTGACATACATGTAACATTGTGTACATATAGTTAAGAACCTAACAAAGATATTGGTATATAATATTTATATAAAAATATTAAATATGTAATTCCTTCTTTTTTTGGCTTTGAAATAAGGCCGGCGCAGAAGGTAAAAATACCCTTCTCGTCCTTAAGCATCAATCGACCGAACAGGAAGGAACTTTTCCCGTCCTTAGTGTGTTAATAAAAAAAATGTTTATGAGAAATGTGTTTGGATTGTAAGTAATAGATAATATTACCATATGTACATTGTTTAGAACTAAATATTTTCTTATGCTTTAAACAAATTTAATTTTTCAGTCCGCAACCATTATCAATGCAGCATTTAAACGGCAGATAGTGAACGTATCCACTCATAGAAAAGTGTTTGTTAGTTAATCACTTGCACCTTTTTATCAGGCAGTATGTCAATTTAGGCTAATGGACTAAAAATATAACACGGTAAACAATTTCCTTATCATTGTGTCAACAGCTTAATTTCAATTACTCCAACGCTGTTAAAATTTACTTGGGATTATACAATGTATTTTTACAACGGTCAAAAAAATATGTTACGAATACGACCATGACAATCTATAAAAATGGAAGGGAAATTGAAGGGAACAGAGTGAAAGTAATAACATTTCACTAGTATTAATGTCCACGTATATATATGGTAAGCACGTAGAACTCGGGATACCGACTGATTGTGGTTTTAATCAAAATAAATATTTTGAAACACTTAACGATTTGAAAAAAGGGAAATTTTCTGAAGTATTATTTTTAAGATTACAAAAAATATGGAACAAACAGCTCTTATCACATTAAAGATATCGAATTAAAATTTATATATGGGGGATTTCAATTCGGCTAGGTTAACTGAACAGGCTTCACACATTATCTACCAAAAGCTGACTAATCGGCTTTTGGTATTTAATATAAGAAAAATCATAATAATCAAATGATTGGTACAGAAATTATGAATGTATTTGTTAATTGCTTGTATTTTTTGCTATTTGTACAAATTTGCCTGATTTTTAAGGTAGGTCTTTCAAAAATTTGTTGGTAAATAAAGTGTCAAGCCAACAGTGGATATATTTTCATGGATCTCTAGCCAAATGAAGCAAAGTGCGTACCTTTTCTTTGTATGATGACGCGCAGCAGTGGTCGCGCGGTGTGCAACGCCCTGCCGAGGTTGTCGTCATTGTTGATGGGCAGCAGGTCCCCGTCCTTGGGGTCCGTGTAGGAGACCAGGAAGGCGGTGTCCTTGAGGCGGTGCAGGCGCTCCACCATCGCGCGGAACTCCTCATACTTGGACGACGTAGAGCGGTTCACCGAGAAGCGACGGAACTCGGCGTCAAACTGCCAAAAGAACATAGTTCAATGAACATTTTCAGTTGACTTTTTCTCCAGCTCCTTCTTGATCAACAAAGCTATTTAAAAATCAACCATTTTTTTTTCTTAAAGGAATAACCCACAAAGCCTTTACTTTTAAAGTACATAGGGTAAAGACCCCGGTTATTGTACCTTTAAGAAAATTACTTATCATGTCATATCATATCATGTACATTTTATTTTCTTCGTAACGATCAATGATTTATATTTTAGACTATTTTTCTGAGATTCATCACCCTCAATGCCAAGTTAGGATTTCACATTACAATATGAATAAAATACTGAATACTTCAATGCAACAGGAATTAATTTTTTACCATAAATTTTAATTTTAATTTTCAATTTCAATTTAATACACATTACAAACTTAAAATTTAAAGTGTATACATTAAAATCGAAAATATGCAAGAATACTATTGCTAAAGGTGTAGAAGAATACAGCTTTGGAAAACTCCTTCAGACACATGGAACAGATCAATATCCAATGAGATATTGTTCAACGTAGCGGTAGCTCTTCCTACAGGCATAACCATCGGCAGGTTGGTCCTGTGTATAGGAATGTGAAACAATCTATGCCGACGCTGTCTTAGGTAACTATCGGGAACATACAGACCAATGCTCCGGATAATTTCAGGATTATCGATCATACCGCGCAACAATCGATAAAAATGCGTAATCAAAATAAACTTTATAAAACTAACTAACTAACTAACTAACCATCACGCCGCTTCCCCATAGGGGTAGGCAGAGAGAATCGAACGCCACACCACTCTGTCTTTGCAAACATTCTTTGCCTCTTCTACATTCATGCATCTCCTCATACATACCCGACGATTATTACGACTCCTGACCCGGCCGCTTTCAAGTATTTGACATACCTGATTGTGCCAAGTTTTCCTCGGTCGTCCTCTGCTTCTTTTTCCAACTACATTCGCCTCATAAATTTGTTTAACCGTTCTTTCTTCACTCATACGCTCCACATGTCCAAACCATCTCAACACACCTTTCTTAATTTTATCGATAATGCTTACCTCAGCCTTACATTCTTTCCTTATTTCATCATTCGAACATCTATCAAACATCGTTTTGCCACACATTCGTCTGAGCGATCGCATTTCGACTGCATTCAGCCTGCTTTCATCCTTCTTTTGCCAACTCCATGCTTCGCTTCCATACATAAGGGTTGGAACCAGAACTCCATTGCGTACTGCCAGTTTAGCTTCCGCTGATAGATTTTTATTTGCTAAAACTGATTTTAGTGCACCATTCACTCTGTTCCCAGAATTCACTCTCCTTTCTATGTCTTTATCAATCTTTCCATCCCTAGAAAACATACTACCCAAATATATGAAATCATCTACCTGTTCCAAAATCTCCCCATTTACCAATATTTCACACTCAGATCTACATTCATCTCTTTCAAAAACCATGATTTTGGTTTTATATATATATATATATATTTATAAATTATATATATAAACTTTATATATATATTTATAAATTGGGTATTCTTATTAACGAAATTATCAAATTAAATATGAGCAGTAGCATATCTTTCTTCCTTGCCTTTAGTCAGTGTTCAATTGAATACAAGAAATAAAGAGATTATTTTAAAATAAAATTAAAATAGCAGTGAATATTCTATAATAATTATGTACATATATCTGAGTTAATTTACAGTAAAAAGTTAGGTACCTAGTGTAGATAATTTTAACTACACTTCTAGAATTTAATTGTCAGTTTGCGGTCCCGTGGTTAGTGTCGCGGCCTCTTGGGTCAGGGTTTCTGGGTTCGAACCCACTCTGCTACAATTTGAATACCTATTGTTAATAATGAGCTGCTTAGGCTAACTGAAATAGTATGAAATTGAAGTTTTTTTTGTAATTAATAAACACAGATATTTCTCTTTTTTTCAATAAAAATATAGTAACAGTTCAAACTACTGTACTTTTTTTAATTTTACAAAATGTACGTACCCAAAATTCATAAGAAAAGCATATTACACTAACTTATTACTGAATAAAAACAAAAAATATATTTAAAAAAATTATTTAAAAAAATTCTAGCCTTATGAAATCGGTTGTCATCAGTATTATTAGGAAGTTTATTTATCAATACCTTGCAATAAAATTGTAACAAATTCTTGCAAGGCGACACAGTTGACACTCAAAGAAAGACGAAATTTATATATTTTTTAAAGTAGATATCATTTTGCTAAGAAATAAAATTGAAATAATTTTATATATATATAAATAAATATGTAGTAAATTTATTTCTACTGAAATTTAAGGTTCTTACAGATGAATCATGGAATTTAGTTCCGAGAATCTCAAGTCTAGCGTAATTCCGATTTAGTCGGATGAAAATTCCTCGAATTCCGGATGCAAGGCCATAAAAATAAATTATACTCGGTAATAAACTAAAATAAACCAAATCGTTCTTAATTCATAAGATGTGAATCCGTGCTGTGTCCGATCGTGCTTAATTACTTGACAGATAAGAGATCGCAAAAAGAGAAATTTCTTCGCCCAATTTAGCTGTGAGATTGTCTCGGCGTGCTTTCACATCGCGGTGATAATAATATCAATCTTTCGAGGCGACACAATATTTTATATAAAACTTTTATAAGTTTTAGTAACAATTTGAAATCTCCCAACTGTTGATATGTCGCAGCGAGGAATTTACATACTTTGACAAATCGAACAATGTTATCAAAACAAGGAAGAGGAAGTATATTTACTGCAAGATATACAATGATTTCAGTAATAATCTTTAGTTATACGCATTAATGACTCATTTATTGCGTTAATTTCAATCACGGGTGTAACAAAGTTTCAAGTATTTGACGGCCAAACCTTGCTTTTCACCTCGACGCATTGGCTGTCAATCCTTGCAGCAATTTTATTCTTCGACATTTCGAACACATTTAATACACAGCACTACCACTATCACTACACTTCACAAAATAAATCATTCGAGCATTATTAACTAATTGTACAAACTTAAAAAACAACGGAAAACGAATAAAAACACTAAAACCATCGACGGAACTCCATCACACAACAGTCAGAAATGAGTGTGTGACGTCACATACGTGCACCTGCCTCAACAGCCGAGGAATCGCCAGATAAATGAATCATTTTATATTGTTGTCTTCGTCTAACGCATGTATTTGCCTTCCACAGCGAAACGACGTGTGTTGTGTTCTTTCTGATCAAAATGCAGGTATTTGAACAATCACCGACGGACGTTATCGTTTAGTTTTTAGTGTTACCAACAGTCGAAATAAATTATGGTAACTTTATAAATAGTTCAAATTAAATTTATCATTGAGAAATTTCTCCGCAAGTTTCAACGTAATCCGGTAACCGGGATCAAACCGACTTTGAAGTTGACCGTTTAACCGTTGATAAGCTCTTGGCTTATTTGGACTTGGAAAAAATTCTAATATCACATTTTGTTTGTTTAGGAATCAATATCCGTTCATATGTTTACTCGTTTGGAATATCTATGTAAAATATAACTTATTACAAAATAGCAATTGACGGCGAGTCAATGGTAATACAATCGAAAATTTGAAGTAAAAATATCATCTCATGACTCAATTTATTTTGAAACATTTATGTTTAAAAAAAATACTTCCCATTTTTGGAAAAGAACTTTATCTGTTTCTATTGATAACAGATAAACAATGTTTATTGTTTATCAATAATGAGAATGACACAATAGCAAGATATAATAAGATAGATAAAGTTAATATGGTAAAAAATAAGTAATTTATATTCATGAACTGTGAACCAGTCCACGAAAAATTAACCACTGAAGGTTGGCATCCTTCTTGGTGCTACATTAGAACCAGTCATTTTTGTCTTATGCTGTGTTTGCTTTCTACATTTTGTTGTAATCTAATGAGCATTCCTTCCTTTTTTCTCTGATAAAATACCCAAAGTAGCTATTTGCGTTTTAACGCAAATAGCTACTGAAAAGGCTTTAGCCTTTTTCAGTATTTTTCTTTCTTCTTTTCTTCACTGTCTTTAAATAATTTATTTTTATCAATTCATATTAAAATATTTTCTTTTCAAATGGCTCAATCTTCTTTGAATGAGCTTGTGAGATTTTGAGTAAGTTTTAAACATTGTATGCCATAGTAATTATACCTATATATTATCTGACAATTCTCATTTGTAGATTGAGGCAAGTTTGCTAGGGATTGTCATGCTAGTGATTTCATGCATCTGTAAGAAATAGTTTCTCCCCATTTCTATCCGGAGTTTGATCGCCAGGGAATGGTCCCACTGGTCATTAAGTGTTAGCTTAAACTTGATAAATATTTCTTTTAAATGTATACTCTATACATTTATTGTACCACGTTTGCCCCTCCACCAATTCTACAAAAAGTTTGTCAAGCTGCCGAATACTGTATCATGAAAATAATTTCATGGCAATACTTAAATGTATTGCCATACTCCGAAAAGTGATAACCTTGTTATAATGATTGCCAGGTGTAAAATTCTTCAAATTCGAACAACCATAAAATATTGTGTAAAATGAATATCATGGTTGCTAAGCAACGAATAATACACAATGTGTTTTATTCACAATTAAGTGAAAATAAATTTAAACTAATCCGTGAGAAGGTTTCACAAAACCAGTCAAAATGAAAGATCCAAATGTTAAGAATACAATAATATTCAATTCTTCGAAAAATGAAATGTTCAAACTTAATGAAAATTATAAAATTTTGCACAGGAAACTAAAAGGGTCCTGGAAAGTTACAATGTAAGTTACTAAAGAACTTTTAGAAGAAGTTTTTAAGAATATAAAGCAATCCCATGCAGAATTTAATACCTGCTACGCAATATTGATATTTTTTTAACTCAATTTGCTTTCGAGAGGGTTAAATATTCAATGGGTATATAAAATATATCTTTGATTTCTGAAACAACCGTTTTTCTTCTTCATGAGCCCTCTGTCTTCCACTGCTGGATATAGGCCTCTTCTCCTTCTTTCCATTTCTTCCGGTCGGTTGCTACTTGCAGCCAGTTTTTACCCCCCACAGCGACTATGTCGTCGTACCATCTCTTTTGGGGTCTTCCGACACATCTTTGGTTCTCCCAAAGTCTCCCTTGTTGAATTCCTGGGGTCCATCTTATGGGGTCCTGTCTTGCAATATATAATCTACATTGCGACATATAATACGAGAATTCTAAAGGTGGGGACTGACCAGAACATTTCGTCGTAACGTAACATTCACAGCGAGCATCCGAACATCGGATGGAGTACTCGGAACGAGCTCAGCTCGCTGTACTGACTATACGAATGCTCGCATCGTAACATGTTACGTTACAACGAAATGCTCCGGTCAGTCCCCACCTTAAGACTAGAAACAAGCCTATTGATAATATTTTATGTTGTTTTTACGTAGCAATCGCGATGAGCTCACTGCACCTATATTAGAAGACGCTCGGGTACTGGTCATACCGACTCCCCAGGACGTATTCACCGATGCAGAGCTGACATGCCTCAAGAAGTTTGTGGCGGATGGCGGCGCTGTCCTGGTAACTCTCACTGATGGCGGAGAAGAAAACAACAACACTAATATCAATTTCTTTCTTGAAGAGTATGGTGTGGTCATAAATAACGGTACCTACTGATTAAAATTATCATCATGTAAAAAAGAGGAATTCAGTATATTAACACACTCAGCACGGGGGTTTTTTAACGTCTGCGGAGCGCTGGCGAAGGCATTCGATAATTGTGAACATATAGTTAAGACCTTAACAAAGAGATTGATATATAATATTCATATATATATTTTAAAAAGGAAAAACCCGCAAAGCGTCTATTTTAGATAGGATACTAAGGATAGGGAAGGTTAATGTGAAAAATACATCACATACACCCAGACCAATTGAAAATAAATCTTTCTTGAATTCATTTTGCAATTGGCGGGAATCGAACCCGCAACACCAGTTTTGCAGTCATGCGTCTACCCAACAACGCCACAGTGCCTGTCTGTATTAAAAAACTTCTTTTCTGCCTTTGAAATGAGGCTGGCGCAGAAAGTAAAAATACCCTTCCCGTCCTTAAGCATCAATCGAACAGGTAGAAATACTTTTTCCGTCCTTAATGTGTTCAGGGAGGAAATCAGTACAAAAACTTTTAGGTCTAAAAGCATTCAATCTGGTCCCAGGTTTGAATTCTACAAAAGGCTGTTATTTTTTCAGTGTAAAAATAATAATAATTCCACATTGATGTAATGAATTCCCCTCTTAATAATATTTACAAACAAAAAAAAACTGACATTATCCTAATAAAATTTTACTGTTATCCATTTTCCAGAGAGATATATCTGAATTAGTCAACTCTATAGTACCTATTTAATATTAGACCTTGATTTATGACCTCAATGGCCTTAAAAACCTCTGCGGTACCTTATTTTACATAAGCTTGTACGAGTACAAGGTAGCAACCCTGAGTGTCTTAACCATACCTTTTCATCTTCCTGATTAATATTATCTAATATTCCTCCTTCACTTAACCTACGTCATCTTTATTACAATATATTGTATCCCTAGACCCTAGAATCTGAAGTGCAGGACTGATCACACACTTATTTCACATCGCGTTGATCAGACATAGTGCCCTATACACCACTAGTTGCAGACAGGGCCACTGATATATATTTCTTTAGAAGTATATAATTTAAAATTCTCTTATTTCTCCCTCTTCAACAAAAAGGTCCAAACATAAGTAACTGTGAAGTTGTCAAATTGAAATACATATTCATGAATGTCATGTGATAATGTTTTGAATATTAAAAGCATTAACTTTGTGGATCATATTGATATATTATTTCGAGAAATAAAAATACTTTGTGTTTTGATGTCACATTTTTATTAACCAACTAGTTTCGGCAATAACCTGTTGTCCTCTTCAGGGTTTAATTTATGACTATGTGATAAATTCATAAAGAGAAACGTGTAGAAACTGGGGGTTTCAAAACGTTTACATGTTTAATTTTTAAGGTCTATTTTTTTAGATTGTGCGGTGAGAGTAAAATACAATAAATATTTTCATCCGAAGCAATGCCTCGTCACAAATGGAATCATCAATCGTTCTATTGTGAAAGCAATCAAGAAACTAACTTCATATCGATCTGATGTTAATGAATACAGGTTGGTCTCGTGAATTAAACCTATACATATTGATTTCATAATGTAGTAAGAAGAAATCAATGATTGTCTACACATTTTTATTAACAGACATTTTTCCTTGTTAGATTATATAAAGCAATACATATAAGAGTAAAATTACTATCAGAAAAAAATCTAAATATAACACCTATATTTGATATCAGCCAATAAATTGAGTGCAAATTCAAAATGTACAGTTGTGTCTAATGGGTAACTCTTACTTTTTCATTGTGGAATGGTATTTGTTCCTTTTTTTTGTTTATATTCCTTTTTTAGCTTAATTTTTTTACATACAACTGTCATGAAGCTAGAAATACGCTAATATCCAATCAAATGTCTACACTGATTGGCGTAATTAGCTATAAATTACCGAATCCAAACACTGCATTTTGTAATGACAAAAAATTATTGTTATTTGATTTCACTCATTTATAATGTATTGACTTACTTTTTGAATATGGATTTCTTCTAAAAAACCAAACAAAAAATATCTAAATTGACCAATATAAATTTTGTTATTGATGAAAAAATGTTATTGATTATTTTAGTGATGAGGAGTCTCCGAGTTTTGTATATCCTTACGGAGCCACCTTGAATGTAAAGAAGCCCTCGACTGTCATTCTATCCAGTGGGGAAATGGCATATCCTGTCAAAAGGCCACTGGCATCATTTTGCACTACAGAAAAAAATGGTAATTATGTCAAATATAATCATAAATTTCACACATCCGCCTCTGTAGTGTGATGGTTGGCCAGGTTGGTCATTCTTCTAACCTTTATCCATGCCCAATGGTGCTTAGGTAATTTTGATTGTTAAATGCATGAAGGAAAGGTGATCAGCCCTATACTTCAGGTATAAGTCCAGGGTAGTATTTAGTTTGCGGGAAACGCTTAAAAGCGTCTTTTACATACTGTTGGTAGAGAGTGTCAGACGCTTATAAGCGTTCTATTTGCTTACTTCTGGTAGAGCGCGAGAGACCCCAAAAAAATTGAACAGATCAGAATTGGGTTTGCGGTTATTTGTATTAGGTTACTTGTGATAGTATATACCCTAAATAATATACTAATCAAGGTTGGCATTGATGAAAAAAATGCCCGATAATAAAGTATTTAATCAAAATTAGATTGAAATATCACTTATATTTATTTTGAACAGCATAGTATTCAAATGTGCTACTACACTATAGAGTTGGACCAAATATGCTGATTAAGTGCTTTTTAAACACTTCTGATACACTTTCCCATCACTAAATGCCCTACTTCCATTCACTGTTTCCTATCACATTTAAATGTCTCAATTTTGTCAAAAGATATACAGATGTACTGTTTTTGAGATATAAATGTAACTATTTTTTTTTTCAGGTAAGCTAGTTGTGTTTGGATCAGGTCACT
Organism: Brachycentrus maculatus; assembly: GCF_059751285.1. Classification (NCBI taxonomy): domain Eukaryota; kingdom Metazoa; phylum Arthropoda; class Insecta; order Trichoptera; family Brachycentridae; genus Brachycentrus; species Brachycentrus maculatus. Next base: position 1,400,157 of record NW_028280769.1, read on the forward strand.
TCTTTGAAGACCAGTACATAGAACAGGAATGTAATGACCACATGAGGGAGATAGTGTTTGGTTTCCTCACTTCAACACTAGAGATACAGCTACACCCTGTGGATGCTGATGATCCTGATGTGAGTACCATTTACAATACAACATTGTCATCTCCGTTTTATTCCTCATTACTGAGGGTTGTGACTCTTGTCGAAGCAATGACTCTTCTCCAGTTATCCCTTGACTGCGCTGCATGTAGCACTCCAACCACCACCCCTTGCCTGCTGCTGCCTTAACTTGATCGGTTCATGGTGTGGGGATCTTCCTCTCCCTCTCTCCTCCTCCAGGCTGCCGATCATAACCAGTTTTTCCAGGTAATCCTCATTGCCACATGCAATGTGTCAAAAGAATTAAATAATCCGTCATGTACAGACATTGGCCAGCCAAGCCATCCAAGTGTAATTCCTGACGTATGGTATATTATGTGTGAGTTAACTACCAGGCGGTTGGACCGGAAGTGGTCACCGATTGCCTGATTTCCTCATGGACAAGCTTAAAAAACTAGCCATAGATATGGGTATAGTCTTAGATATATTCTTCTTGGCTCAATCCCAACTTATTGTCTTTGTAAACTGTTGGGGTCAGCTCTCCTCGTCCTCAGGTTGTAGGTCTTTCTATCATATACGATGTCGCTTAGGGCATGCTTTTGAATTATATTATCTTTCTGTAGCATCCATGAATTTTTTGGTCTTCCTCTAGATGTCTCTAGAGGAAGATCCATCTAGTTTACAATATGTTCAGGTTCTCTACACCCTATCTGCCCATACCATCTCAATTGACTTTCCTCTAACCTTACTATTGATGTCAATTACACCCAGGCTACCACAAATGCGTGAACTATTCATTTTATCTCTAAGGGACGCCCCAGCTGACCATCTTAGCATTTGCATTTTATCATTTTGTAGTTGCCTAGAGTAAGTGTTATACATCGTCCAGCATTCGGAGCCGTAGAAGAGTGCGGGTCTGACAATTGTTGGGTAGACTTTTTCCTCAAGCTTAGCTGACTTTTTTGGCCATATCTAAGACCAGGTGTTTTTATTCACTTCCCTTCACAACAGTAATGAACATTTTGCAGATAAACCCATACCGGACTCTCCCTGACACTGTGTTCATGTCGGAGATTCTGCGTCCCAGCCTGGCCGTGAGTGATATCGGCGGTGATCTGGGAGATCTGCACAACAAATCCAAGAATGCCGACTTCACCGGAATGTTTGACATGCATCTCTTCTCCTTTAATTACAATAATGGTGATCAGAACATTATTTAACTTAATTGGTTAATGTAAAGAAACTAGAAAGTCTCAAATATGTACATATTCACAAAAATATGTATACATTGACATAATGATTCATTTTTCAAGAAATATTTGTTGTAAATATAATAAAATATTGACAGGCGCAAATGTATTACTAGAAAAAGTGCTGAGTTTTTTACAATATTTTTTAATTATTTGTGAAAATGCAACCAATTTTTTTCATTAAGACTATAATTTTTTTTTAGTATCTGAAGCGATTGAATTGTATAAAATTATGGGGATAAAACACGAACCACTCAAATTGATAACTCCACAGTTTGAAACACCCCTTCCACCTCTTCAAGTAGCCGTAAGTATAAGATAAATATGATTAATACATATGAAAAGAAATTAAAACATTTTTATCATCTTTAAGCCTTAACATTTGGTCTCTGATGACCTCTACATGTTAGTTAAATAGCTTAAAAATGTAATCAGTCTATATTCTGAACCAGTTATTAGTTGTAAATGAAAACACTTGTTTTTTACCATTAGTTTCGGAAGTTATATTTACAAAGTTATATCGGAGTTATATTTATTTTTACGACTAGTTTTAGAAGCTACAGATCCTTCCATCTTCGGGTCTGAATATGAACTGTGTTTATGACAAGTGTTTTCATTTACAATTTCATCATGTCTTACCACAAAGCGAATGCCGAAACAATAAATAATACATAATTAAAATATAACTTTGTTTTAAAATCACTTACTAAATTTTTTAATTAAAACTTAATTATAATGTCTACCGGTTTCGGGATTAGGATATTGACCTGCCCGTTTATCTTATATAACACTGAGCTTTCACCGAGTAATTCCAAGCACTAATTTGAATGCTTGATTTTAGGTGTTCCCTCCGAGTTTCAGCGACCTGCCCCCTCCGCCGCTTGAACTGCTGGACCTGGACGAAGCCTTCAGCTCAGAGCGAGCGAGACTGGCCCAGCTGACCAACAGCTGTCTCGTGCCGAGTAGCCAGAACAGCACCAGCAGCAGTTCTGCGCAGGCGGAGTTGGACTTCCTGGTGAGGGAGAGTGCGAGGGCGCTCGGGGTGGAGATACAGGGCTCGGGCTCTGAAGGAGCTAAGCAGCTACTTAACACTATAGGGAAGACTATTGCCAGATTCAAGATGACAGGGAGTAAAGATTAATAGAAAGTAAAATAAGATCTGTCAACACAATCAAACTTCTGTAAATCCGATTTCCTATAGCGACTCACACTGTGCAGTCACGGCAGTAGACACCTACGATTTGGATTATTTGAATAATAAAACTTTTCAACCATCTTGAGTGATTATTGTTTAATAATATGTATTCTTTCAAAATGAAAATGGTCTTAAGGAATATTCATAGCACAATTTCCTAAAAGAAAACAATCACCATTGTTTTAATATTTAATGTAATTTATAAATCACTCCCGACTTTGAAACTAGCTTGGCAGGTTTGATTCTCAGTCTTTGAAAAAATAATTGATGTAAATTGATGAAAATAATGATATTTTTTATTTTTTTATTTTTCTGGGTGTTCAACAACCAATTACACTTTTACTATTCAATCACAGAAAAGGTTCTAAAATCTAGAATTTACAGGTTATACCTTTTGAAAAGATGCATCCTTTATGCATTATTTTAACACATCGCTCACTCCTTTCAAGAACGTCATAAATCAAAAATCGTCAATTTTAAGTTCTGCATGTTTTCGGAATGCCCAGAAATTGTACTATATCCCAGCAAAAGCGGCATATTTTTAACTTGATATTTACCCGCTACAGGGCAGAAAGTGTTGTTTTTGCATTTTGAAGAAAAGGTTTCGTTCAATTATTTTTTTAAATATACTTAATATTTTTTAAATGGAGAAATAACCTTCAGGTTTTACATAAAAAGATCAGTTGCACAGTAAAAAGTTCAATAATTGGCTTGATATTAATTTTTAATACATTGTATTATATTTTTTAACTTTAAAAACGTTCTCCTGAAAATCAAGTTTTTTGATTTATGACGTTCTTGATAGGAGTGAGCGACAAGTAAATATTGTGCAATTAGTTTGTTTTAAAGTTTTGTTTGGCCAGGATTTTTTCAATCTATCCTGGAGAATTGTGAGTCCAATTGCATATATTATCGAGTATATTATTGTAAATGTATTAAAAATAAAACTATATTGGTTGAATTAATAAATAAAATTATTTTTTATGTGTATAAATAAATAAGTAATATAGAAATAAATAATATTTGTAAGAAAACTATTGTGATAATTTTTATGCACGTCATTGAATAAAGTGTTAATTATAAATGCGTTTTTGATTTTTTTATAATTTTATTAAACAATAAGGCAATTGTGACATTTTTTTAAAATCCCTATATAAATGGTCAAATTAAGCGATCATATTTTTAACATAAAACCTTCCTATATATAAATATTAATTTACAGGTAGTTTTAGTTGTTTATGTAAACTGAATGAGAATATGGTTGGACTGAAAAAAAAACAATTATGTCAAGTTTACATCATTTATGTAAATTTTACAGAAGTGAAGAAAATGTATAAAAAATATTACTTCTTTTACTTCTGTAAAATTAATATTTTCTCGCTAGCTGTTTTATGATCCAACCCGCCTTCTAAGTATATATTTAAGATTAGTTTATTGATTTTAATTGCAGATTAATACTTTTAGAATTTATAGTTTTCCCTGCGTTTAAATTATCCTCTTTAAATTAATATTAAAGAATACAGAAAAAAAACATTAAAGCCATAATAAGGTTAGGTACTTAACTGCAAAAGTGCTCCCAATTCAAAAAACTAAATTTGAAAAAGGCAAAAACAAACATCTAATTTTCATTATAATTTTAGTACGGGGCCATGTTTTCGACATATTAAGAGTATGGCCTTCAGTATGCTTAATTTTAGTGATTTAAAAAAATTAAAATTATATCACATTCACTATCATTGCATATTAAACTTCAACATTCAACACACTTATTACATAATTTAATATAAATAACATACATAAGTTGCAAGTAAGTATTTGCACATAAAGCCTGAAATTATTTCCAAAAATCTTATTTGTTTTACTAATGAAATCTTAGCCATCTCAATTGTTACATTCTTATTAATTAATTTAAATGTCCCATTTGTCTTAAAAATAAATTGGCTGGTCATCTTGATAAATAAATACAGTTGTTTTTTCCTTGTTAAAAGTTGCATATTTTAGGTAAACAAATATCGAGTTTAAAAAAAATTGCATCTTTCATTCACATATTCCTTAATTAAATAAAAGCTTTTTTTAATTAGAAATACTTGTATTATTACTATTACTATGGCTATCCGATGTCTCGCCACTCAGTATAATCCGATACTTTGAAGGATTCAATAATGGAGTCATTGTAAGGCACAGGATAAATTACGTCAATAGATATTATGAGCAACACATGACATATCGCTCACTCCTTTCAACAACGTCAAATATCAAAAATTTTCAATTTTCAGTTGTTCATGTTTTCGGAATGCCCAGAAAATGTACTATATCCAAGCAAAAGCGGCATATTTTTAACTTAATATTTACCCGCTACAGGGCAGAAAGTGTTATTTTTGCATTTTGAAGAAAAGGTATTGTTTAATTTTTTTCTAAATATACTAAATATTTTTCAAATGAAAAAAAAACCTGCAGGTTTCACCTAAAAAGATCTGTTGCACAGTAAAAAGTTCAATAAGTGGCTTGATATTTATTTTTAATACATTTCATTATATTTTTAAACTTTATAAACAATCTCCTGAAAAATCAAGTTTTTTGGTATATGACGTTGTTGGAAGGAGTGAGCGATATTTATTCCATTTTCGTACTATATCAAACTGCAGTAGAGTGGTCCGGAATCTAAGAACTCTTAACTCAAGAGTCTGCGATGCCAACCATGAGATCACAACCTGATGCACTGAATCACTAACGCTTGTATTTCAAACATTACCTAGTATTTATATATTATTATAATTATAAAAAGCTAGAATTTTCAACTCTCGAGTTTTGGTAAATAAAAGTAATTTATTTCTATAAAAATCTAAACCATCAGATTATAATGATTATTGTATTATTATTAATGATTGTATGTATATGTCTCCAACTTCATGAGAAACTTTTGTCAACTTCTCCGTGAAGAATATCACATTACATTGATAATATCTCCCAATAGTAGTGATCCCGGGTTGTCATTCCGGACTATAATCTTCATGTTTGATTCAATATGTCTCGAACCTGGACAGTCAACCACTCGACTCCCTGCTGTAGGCCATCTCCGGTTAAAGCATTGGATGCACAAATGTGCCATGGCTTATCTGTAATCCTTTCTAATCCCAGTCCTATAAACATATTATGAAACACAAATATCACACAAGGAATTCAAATCGATTTTATTTTTCTAGATGCATAAACCTTAACTAAATGATTGTCTGTTGGTACAAGATAAATAATAGAGAAAAAAATGAAATATAAACCAAACTAAAGACGGAATTCCTTGAATTTATTTCTCAATTGCTCTAAATTGAACCTTTTATGTCAGTTTAAACTGTTATTAGGTTATAGAATCAGTTTTTGAGGTAAAGCATGGAACTGAATCACAGATATGAAAAGTTGATATGATTGAATAATATGTAGATAGTTCATGAACTTCATGGATGCAATTATACTTGACATTACATTAAAATATATAAAAAGTAGGTAGTTTTGAGTTCACACATGCAAATGTGTGAGATGCTTCTACCTATGTGCATATTTCCTTCAGTAACAACAAAGTATGTGATAAGGATGACTACTAATCAATTTGAGAGGTAAACAACTTCTGCGAAACGTATAGCAATATATGTAATAGTATTTATGACCTGCGGCTATTTTCACGCTTGATAAGGCATCCGGACAGTCCATCTTATTGGCAAAGAACAATATTGGTATTCTCCGACCATGTATATCCGGGTGTTGCAGCAAGAGATCCAGTTCATCCTTTACCACAACTGGAATTAATGTAAAAATCAGTATATTACTACAATTCTTGATAATGCCCTGACTCACATAATGTGACTCCAGTCTTTGTACTTCACTGTGTCAGCTCTTAATCTTGTGCATCCAATGGATCAATAGTAATTAGTAAATGTAAGTAAAGGTTCTCTTACCAAGTCTAAGACGATCACTAGAGTCAATGACAAATATGATGGCATTAGCGTCGCGGTAGTGGTGCTCCCACAAGGAGCGGTGTCTCCCGTGACCTGACATGTCCCAAGCTGTAAAACCCACCCCACCATCTGAAGCAAATAGTTTGATAAAGACACGTCATAACTATCTACATAACTACAGCCTGAACTTTGCAGTCCAACAGGATGACACAGATATATCATTATAATAAAGTGAACACAATCGTAATATTTTTCACTGTCCTTTATCTGCAATCAATGCTGGGTGATATGATTGACAGTTAGAGCTTTGGTGATAAATGTAACATATTAGCATGTTCTTATCAAGCAGAAATTGCATTTTTTAAAACACCCTAAACACAGTTTACAAATACAGTAAACCACCCTACAACATTGACATAGGTACCCCTTTATCTTAGGGAATTTTATAAGTGGTTAATGTTTTAAATTGTATTTTTACATTTTAACTAGCGGAAATGACTAATGAGTCATTTAAAATTGATATATAATTTTTAAACATTAACTTCCCTGTAACATCCACTCTGATAATGCGGTACCTATCCCAGCATTAAAGGGAGCTCACTGTACATGATTAATTTATTGAAGGAATATTATCAATATGTATATTGCAACTCACTTTGAAATTTCTCAACATTGAATCCAACCGTAGGTGTGGTATGCTGCACTCTCCTTTCTTCTGGTTTGAAGCGTTCTACTAGCGTTGATTTTCCACTGTTATTCAATCCAATTACGAGGACCCGTGCCTCCTTCTTCTTCAGCCCCAACCAGCCAGTTAGTCGATCGAACAAACCCATTGCTAATAATAATTTCAATTGGCTATACTTATTCTTAAATCTTTCTCCTCTGAGAAGGAATCTAATTTATTATTTCCATCTGTAAAAAAACATGTAATGAAATGAGGGGGGGGAAAGAAAAAAGTCAGTAATGACTTAGTTTTTGAAATTTAGTACCTCCAATTTCACTCACAAATCACCAGTACTAAGCTTTATTATTTTTTTACAAAATACCGGATAAAAACTTTCACCTAAATTAATGATACAGTGTAAAAAGACTATAATTTGACAAAATAGGCGCCACTGAAATCACTAGAAACATTGCAAGTAGTTATGAGATTTTATTTCTCATAAATTATATAATACGCACTAAAAATAACCACAGTTTCATGTTGCTAGTCTGTGTTATAAATAAAAATTCAATATTATTCAATCAATTACCATAATACAAACCTTTTTCATGCAACCTAAAAGATTTTCATATTTTGAAAGATTGATTTATGAAATGAATTGTAATGAACCAATACTACACACTACGTTTAAAATATGTTTCCATTTTGCTATCCCCAAATTTGTGCAATTTTTTAAATTCTATTAATTGATCAATAAACTCGATGAAATGGCAAATGTCCGGATATTTCAAAATCATATTGCAGGATGTCTGCCACATTTGTTTTGTCTATTAAATTCTGGTTGCTATGGAAACACTTCTCTAGAACTACAAACTGATTGCCTATTATGTATTTGCTCAGTGGACGCTAAATCATATTTAATGGACGATTTATTATAGTTATTACATAAATGGTTTTATGTGTATAGGACCTCTATTTTTGCTTTAATGGACATTTAATATTTCTATGGAAAAACCATACATATACGGTAACCAATACTGATACAAACTTGACTATTGCCGATTATTACATGCTAGTTACAAGTTATAATTAACATGAAAAATAATAGGTATAAAGAATTTAAAAAAGAACATTTTTCCTTGCCTCATTACATACATGTACCATGTGTAAAAACAATCAACCACTGAGTGTGGTAAAATTGTGAAAAAAGTTCAATTGTGTTTGAAAAATATCAATCCTTTTTTTTAATCGTACCACTTAGCCTGCAAATAGCATTACTAACATTATTAATCTGTGATTTTGAATGAGTAAAAATGTAAGATTAATAGGTTAATAAAAGGTAAATTTTAGGTAAATAAAGAGACCATGAAAATACTTTGCACTATGGGTAGATTTTCCATACAGTGTGGGACACAGTGTGATGTATGAAAAAAAAATATTAATATTTAGTTATATTTCAATTATTTAATGCATAAATTTACACTTAAATGTATATTTTATGAACCTCAAAATAGCATTTTATCTGACAATAGAATGCCAAACTCGATAATAGCATCGCTATACGTACGGTTATTTTGTAAAGATCTTTGCACGCCCTTTCAAATAATTTGCTTTTGCATACTGCACTATAGAAGCTGCGAGGCAGCATTATTTATTACATTTTATAGTTTTGTCATTACATTATAGGTTCTTTTGCGGCGTAGGCTACTTAGTTACTTATCTAGTTCTCATGGAGGACTATTACATGCACAGTAGATGGTCTCTCTCCATCCGGAACAAACCTGTGATTACTTTTTTTTTATTTGTTTGGGAATTATACAGCTTGTACATAAAAAATAGTTAGATTGACAATGATAAAAGCCAATGAAATAATTCCACATAAATGTTATGAATACCGTTGAATATTACCGGAGAAAAAAGAGAAGAGGGTGGGTGTGTGTGTCTTCAGGGGTTACGGGAAAGAGAGTAACACTTCTGATGGCATCGCTCCATCTTGTTGAGGCACTTCTTCCAATCAACTTTATTCTACCATATCGCTCTCTCCTTTCAACAACGTCACAAGTCAAAAAACTCGATTTTTTAGGAGATTGTTTTTAAAGTGTAAAAATATAATACAATGTATTAAAAATAAATATCAAGCCACTTATTGTACTTTTTACTGTGCAACAGATCTTTTTAGGTAAAACCTGAATGTTTTTTCTCTATTTGAAAAATATTAATTATATTTATAAAATAAATAAAAAATACCTTTTCTTCAAAATGCAAAAACAACACTTTCTGCCCTGTAGCGGGTAAATATTAAGTTAAAAATATGCCGCTTTATAGTATTTTTTAGCAGAGTTTTCAAGTATATAAATATTTTAAACAATAAATAAAACCTACAATCGGCATTCAAATAGAGTATTCATTTTAAAATCTAATAAAATTGGATCTGGCAGATATTGAAAGTAGGCGACACAATTTAAATCTATTTTTTTCTATGTTTTATATTGATTTGACATTATCAAAATTGCTGACATTTTATTATTAAAGAATAAAGAAAAATAAAACTGCAAAATATTATGTATGTGATTTATTTTTATATTTAAAATAGTTTTCTTTAATTGACATTCCGTACAATATTCTTATAAGGCACTTGAAAATATATGTGTAAACATCTTTCAAAAAGCAATTAGATATAATATCATGAACAAACTTACTTATGAAAATTATAGAAATATAAAAAAAACTTATACTTATTTAAAGTTATCATTTTGTCTATGTTTTTTCATATCGCTTGAAAAAAAAGACAAACATTTGTGTTTTTTTAATAATATTTACAAAAATATTAAAATTTCATATTTTTGTAGGCCTAAATGGCTTATTATTAAAAATAGATATCAAATTGTGGTTCGAACCCAGAAACTCTGACTAAGAGTCCGCAACAATAACTATAGAACCACAACTCGACATTCACATAAATAGTTATATCTTTCTTCCTCTTTTTATCCACACCAAATTGTGGATAGGGCACCGTATTTCATTCATTAATCACTTACATGCTAACAAGTTAACTACTTAACAAGAAACATTTATATTTTGCGTCAGATATTGACAATAATATTATTTATCAGTTTTACAAAAAATACAAATTTATATAGATAGAAATTATCACAGCAAGAGGATTGAATATACAAAATAAGCATGTACATAGAAAAAAGGCACAACAGTATATAATACAAATAAATTGTCCAAACTGGCAGAATGCTTCAAGTCAAAATATTTTCAGATATTAAATTTTTAGGTGAAAAATTTGACAGTTAATTCAAATTTTCCAAAAATATTCAGTCATCACACATAATTATGTGACCGTTAAAGGGCCTCAAAGTTATTACGCTCCTCCAGATAGTAAGAACATGTGAAGTAATATTTATTTTATTTAATAAAAAAAACAAAATAAGCTAAAATTACAATTCAAAATAAATATACATAGCTTTTGACAGCCCTTCTTCATCTGCACCCCAATGGTGCATCATACATATAAACGGAGTGTTATCTTAATCGTTAACACATGAAGGAAAGGTGATCAGCTCTCCGCTTCAGGTCCAGGGTAATATTGAATAAATATTAGAGTGAAAAAATCCTTTATTTTATTTGGCCCACCCTGGGAATCTAACCCAGGACCTCCAGAACGGTAGCCTAGCCTGTTAACCATTACACTACGGAGGCGGACAATCCCAGTTGAGAAAAATACTGCTAGTAAAATCATATACATATTCATACCGTAGTAATTCAATACAAATCTGGGCATTTTAAGTATCTCATACTAACAATTGTTTTTATTTTTTTATCTTACATAACTATCATAAAAATAGCTTCTTTGGATCATATATATAATACATGTAGGAAATTATAGTAATATCCTACTTATTTATCCCATGTGGTGATTTACAGAAAAGACATAATAGATTTAAAAAAATGTGAACATAATCCAACTTGAAAATAAGAAATATGAATTCATTGCATCGCAGCAAAAACTAACTGTCTGCCCCAAGATTCGAAGTCAGATACTCTCATTGTTTGTCAAGGAACTTTATCCATCTAAGCAAAGCAGACACTAACCTCCAATATGAAATTAATGATTACATGTAGTAAAATTGACTGCTAACACCATCTATCATTGAATATATGAAACCTATCTTTTTTGCTATAGGGACCATTGAAAGTGAAAATGATTTCACAAATTGGAATAGGAACATATTTTATTTATACATATTTTCCCGTCAATCAGTAAATTGAAAATTTTGAAATAAATGGGCAATAGTATTCTGTTTATTTATATGGTATTGTTAAAATGGTACTAAAAGATTTCAAATCATTATGTAGATGTTGATAACATGTTAATTTGTAATTGAATACTCCGTACTCTCAAGTAAATATTCCTTCCCAAGTCCTACATAAGAGATAATGACTCAATGTACCAATATGTAGGTACCCCTGAACATAAATCAACTATTTTAAAAGTTTGTATACTTAAATACCTAAAATATCTCAGTAAACCATTAAAAGAATAACATTTCTGTATTACGAAACATGTTTTGACTCAAGTTTTCTTGCATTTTAATCACGATCCGGCTTCAAATATCAACTTTGCCATTTGACTTCTTTCTCCGACTGTTACGGAAACAAAATTATCCTTAGCCAAAGTATTAATACACTTGTCTGTCAGCACAACGTTGCCAAATTGCACCCCGCCAATGTCCGGTTTAACATCTGGATAAGTCATATTTTTTAAGGAGTTATCAGGAGGACAGTACAGTGTTTCGTCATATTTAAATACCAGCCCGGGTTCCACGGCTCTGAAAGTATGCACTTCGAGGGAATACTTTACAAACAACTCAAATAATGACGTGATGTCGTCTTCGGATTTCGCTAGAAGAGTTTCGATATCCTTGTCAGAGCGGACTATCGGGTAACGATCTTGAACAGCGATACGAACTGTAAGAAAAAAGAGATTTTGATTAGTCTACCTCTTCATCTTCTTCTGGCCCTGCTTCACAATAGTGCAAAGAGCGCCACATTAAATGAGTAGTCCACTTGCAAACCACGGTACATTAGTAAAATTAAGTTTTTTAGCCAATGGTGGCAATCGGTAGAAGATTATATTATCTTCTACTTGAGCTTTTTTGAGAGATTTTTAAAAGTGAACTGTCGATCGGCATAGCGAGTTTTGCTAAAGTATTGATTTTTCTATTCCATTTTTTTCCTAATTTTGGCAGATTATGTTAAATATGGATGTTCTCCTTTTTCTTTTTGTAGATCCTAGGGATCTGTTTGTGAAATATGGATGTTAATATTTATAATTTTCTACTGATTGGAGCCATTGGCTAAAAAAACTAATTTTTTTAACATAACGTGGTTTGCGAGATGGTATAATTTAAATACTTAAAATGAATTATTGCAAATCAAATGCCAAGAAAATGAGTGGAGGAATGTTGTTACCGTTTATATAATCCCGGCTGTAGAAAGCTATCACGGAGTAGTCCCACGGAGCAAACCTCCCCGCCAGCTTACTGGGGGGAGTCCCACTGGCCAGGGCCGGATGGTAGCGCTGGAAGCCCATCACGCTGAATACCTGGTACCCTTGGATGCTGTTCATCCGTACCTGAAACATCAACATTTTATTTAACAATCAATGGAGTACTATTTTGCGACATAAATTTTATTATGCACAATACTTGTACTATCCCACTCATTATGTTTTATTTCATTTCACACTACTAGTTTCGAAAATTACAGATGTTTTCATCGACAGGTGATTACAAAAACTAATGAGCAAAAAATTATTCACGTATATGTAGAGGTGGGTGGGGTAATAACTAGAGGAGGGCGTTAAGGGGCGGGACTTTGTTTAATGGAAAGATACACAATAATGGTGATGTATTTTGGTAAAGCATATTATTAATTCATATTTTACCAGAATTTATTTTTTATATATTTCAAAATTTTCTAAATTGTTCATGACTTGACCTTTATAATAATACATGTGTTTCATTTTTAAAATAATCACCAGTCATTCCACAAGGTAGATGCCAACTCAATAAATAATATTTGGAATTATGCGTCCTCACTGGGGTTTCCCATACCAAGGGCCAAATGAGCTTTTCATCATCCTCCTAGTTGTAAAGAAAGTTTCATTCATACGACTTGTTTATTTTTTGTTAAAACCGTGAATATCTATTGTGGATTTCACTCAGGGCAAACATATGTTTGAGATATTCTTAGTAAAAAGATAATTTACTAAGAATCAAAAATCTGTGTTCGATTTCTGATTGCGTTAATTGAATTTTGAGTTCCACAATATAAACACAAGATCAAGAATTACATATTCACCCTGTTCAAAAAGTCCGGTTTGATCTCCATGTGCGGGCGCCCCATCAGTATCAGACTCTCCGGAGGGACTTTCCTCAGGGCCTGGTCGCATATGGCGATGCTCAGCAGCCCTCCTGGTCCTCGGAAACCCGGAGTGCCCGCGGCCGGCAGTCTTATGGACACCCACCCGATCTTCAGTCCCTCCAGCCTGAATTTCTGAGACAACTCCAGGCTCAATGTTTTCAGAGACCCAAATAGGTCTTCCGGACCCTTGCTCGGAGTATCCACGGAATATAGAAGAACCTAAAGAAAAAAAACAGTATAAATATAACCCAGAACAATCAGTTGTGAGAGAGGTAAGTGACCGAGCAAAGCCAACCGAGAACCATGATTATCTAACAGTAGATGGAATATACTAATATAATAGAATATACATAGCTGACCACCCCGTATTTTCAGAATTGCAACTTGGCAACCATGGATAGGCAACCGTGGAAGGCCCTAAACCGCAAGGAGTTGTAAGCATTGAAGGAGACCTTCACCCAGCAGTGGGTGGATGTGGGTTGAAGCTATAACCATGGATATAGTAAGAATTGATAAGGATATAGTAAAAATCGATTGTAGCGCAGTATGATCCATAATCCTGAAATTATCCGGAACATTGGTCTGTGTGTTCCCGATAGTTACCTAAGACAGCGTCCACATAGATTGTTTCACATTCCTATACACAGGACTAACCTGCCGTGGTTATGCTTGTAGGAAGAGCTCCGCTATGTTGAACAATATCTCATTGGGTGTTGATCTATTCCATGTGTCTGAAGGAGTTTTCTGAAGCGGGATTCTTCTACACCTTTAGCAATAGTTCTTGCATATATTTTATTTTAATGTATTTTTAATGCATACGATTTAAATTTTTTATAGTTTGTAATGTATATATTAATTGAAATAAATAAATTGAAAAATTGAAATTGAAGAATTGCCAACATTACAGAAAGGTCGCTCCAACTTGATCCACTATGATTAATCGTAAAGCTAATTCAGTGATAGTCCTGATGAAGAGATGGATAAGTCTCGAAACCGGTAGACAAAAATCTCAGTTAGTGGTTATATACTGACATTACTAACATGTTTGTAAGAGAAGGAAAAAAATAACTACAAGATCTGACTGGTGTGATTTTTTAATTCTTACCACTCTGTAGGCCAGACATTCTGGCCCGTATGATTCTAGTAGGCAGCTCCGTGAGCCACAACGTCTGGCCCGGCACAGGTATAAGTTTAATCATTGATATCTCTATCACCCAAGTATATTCTACCAAAAAATATTTGAGATAAATGCGGTTAATCATCGCAACATATTGAATTAACCAACATTTCTTCAATAAAACTTTCCATTATTTAGATATAATCTAGGAAAAATAGATTATCATTTTGAGTGATAGAATATTTGTCATACGCTAATATTTTTTGGGACAGTCAGTCGTTATTCTTCATTTATGACGGTTCTCCAAGGATACTCCCACTTTTTGGGACCATATTTTTTCGTTTTGTGGAGCTATTATATTTCAAAATGTTGTGATATTAGTGTTAGTAGTTAAAATAACAGAAATTGCATTTTACGTGTTTATAATAAATATTTAATAGTTAATCCGCCATGGAAAACTATGAAAGTTACACTTTCAAGTTCAGTTATAAAAACGAATGGTCATACGAATTGCCAGACAGAGTGTCCCAAAATTAGGGAGCCAAAAGATTTATTTTAATGGTACAAAAACGTCACATTTTTTTGATCAGAATAACTGATCAGTTGGAAAAGGTTAAAAATAGAGTGATTATGCTTACCAAAAGAAGATACACTTTGTCTTTTCTTTCCATGCACGTAGTTTCGTAGTGCTTGACAAACTCCAGGCCCGCGGTGACCTCGTGCTCCCAGACCGGCATGACCAGAACGATTCTGGAATTTTCCGTCACGTACGGAACTGGCAACACGGCCGCCTTGCCGAGCGGTTTGAACACTTCCATCCTCTTGAGGATCAGCGGTCCGCCCCCGCCGGACGGGTCGGCAGAGTCGCGGAAGTTTATGTCCAGGATGTAGCTCATGCCGCGGGAAGGGTCGAACCGCTTGTAGCCGTTGACCAGCGAATGGTATTTGAGGTTAGGATGCTCGTTTTGCACTTTCAAAGTGGCAGCGTTGATAATATACTGAAAAAACATTAAACTGAGTATTAACATATCGCTCACTCCTTGAACAAAACTCTCACTCTAGAACGTCAGAAATAAAAAAACTTGATTTTTCAGGAGAACGTTTTTTAAGTTTAAAAATATAACACAATGTATTAAAAATAAATATCAAGCCACTTATTGAACTTTTTACTGTGCAAAAGATCTTTTTAGGTAAAACATGAAGGTTTTTTCTCCATTTGCAAAATATTTAGTATGTTTAAAAAAATAATTAAACAATACCTTTTCTTCAAAATGCAAAAACAACATTTTCTGCCCTGTAGCGGGTAAATATTAAGTAAAAAATATGCCCCTTTTGCTGGGATATAGTACGTTTTCTGGGCATTCCGAAAACATGCACAACTGAAAATTGACGATTTTTTATTTATGACGTTCTTGAAAGATATGTTAGATAAATACAGCACAAATTTCATATAATATTTTATATACTGTAAATCTATCTAACTAACTACTAATCCCCTTCTGCCTACACAAAAAGTGAACAAGTATTTGGAGGCACATCAAAATGTTGTAGATTTACTTACGTCGATATCTCTCTTATCAGCGTGTGAGTGCGGCTGTATGTTGGAGAAGTCGCTGGGCATCAGCGAGGAGTTGGCCGTGAAGGCCGTGTACACGGGCTGGTGGAAGCGGTCGGGAGGCGGCGGCGCGGGCAGTGTGGGGTCCTCCCGAGCCCCCGCGGGCCAGGGGGCCCCAGGCCGGCTCAGCGCCTGCGCCAGGGTCGACATCTCCTCCTGGGTCCACTCCAGGTGGAGCTGGAAGGAGATGGAAATAAAAAAATTAATAAATAGTGAAAAATCAATGAATAGAATAAATAGGGTACTAGAAATCCCTTTTCGTAAATCCAGACTAGCAAGAGACACTAATTTTTCATAGCTCCAAAACTATTGAATTCATTCCATAAAGACTATGATTATTTTTAAAATACTAAGACTATATGAACACTAATTTTTTTAATTAGTTTCAATTTTGATTTTGAGTAAGATTTCGCTGAAATTATTTATTAAAAAAAAAACAAAAACAAAAAAAATCTGAATAGCTTCTTCTTTTAATGATAGTATGTGCTTATTGTTTTAATTTTTTAATTTTAATTTTTTGGTTTTTCTGTTTTCTATGAAAAACATTTATTTGTATTTTATATTAGCACTCGTAATCCATTTATATTTTTGATATCTGTCGTATTATTTCAGTACCCTTTATTATAACCTAAAATAAAGTGTATACCCACACACAGGCCTTGCCTTCGTGGGATCTATGTTTTATTTATTATTATTATTATTTTATTTGGGTTAACAACAGCAACATATGTATAAAAAAACATTAAAAGATATATATTAAACAAGCCAATTATAGTTAACCACAGAAACATAAAGATTAGTACAAAATATTTCGTGTAGATAGATCTAGCAAATAAACACGTATTTATGAGAGAAAATGTGTGTTAGAGAATATATTCATGTAAAAGAATATTTTTGTACTTGTAATTATAATTATATTCTCTTCTCCCTCTTATTCCTCATTGCTGAGGGTTGTGACCCTTGCAGAATCAATGAAACTTCTCCAGTTATCCCTTGACTGCGCTGCACGTAGCGCCCAACCACTGATATGCAAAATTATATTATGATATGCAAAAAAAAACAAATGACAATATGGAGAATCGAAGATGGACTGATAATAAACTTACCCTTGCGAAATACATCTGCAGAGTGTAGAAGTCAGAATATTTAGTAAGCGGGTAGACAGATATAGCGTTATCAAACTCGTCATTCTCAATCACAGTTTTGAGATCTCGATTTAGTTCCCAGTCATTGGGTAACTTGAAACCTTTTAGGGATTGTTCCTGTAAATAATTGAAAACATTAACAACAAACATAACTAACAAGTGTAGGTCCCTCTCCAACCACAAGAGCTCGGTCTCTTTATTGGAGAGAACTGCGTTTTTAATTTTAAGATTGTAAGTAGAAATGTTTAGAAAATGAATTAAAAATTATTTAAAAAATCTTTTGTAACCATATTAAATAAATAAAAAAAATTAAACACTGAGTAAAATAAATATAAGTATGCAATCCCGAGTGCCCTAAATATTGCTGATTCTTTTCTTTTCCTACCTACTATTACCCCTCTATTTTTTTTACCTAAAAGTAATAATGACCTTCACCCTTAGCATAAAGTAATAATGAGGAACTTCTCAGCATTGAAGAGGGCAACAGGTTGTTGCCAAAACTAGTTGGTTGTTAGTAAAAATGTGAGTGGATAAAAAAACAAAGTCTTTTGTTTCTCAAAATAATATATCAATATGATCCACAAAGTTAATGCTTCCAATATTCAAAACATTCTCAGCATTTGCTCATTGCTGGGAGAATACCACGTAAAACTCCTCAGGAGAAGTCGGACTGTTGACTATCGTCGACAGTCCTTCCATTCCACTAGATGAGGGTTTGGCATTTTGTGTCTTAGCTTAGTTTATGGTAGCTATGTCCTTCACTATTTTTACCATTTATAATACCAACTCTCGTGAGAGTTCCTTTATGAACTAGCAAGGATCCGGTGTCGGATAGGTCCTCACCCAGGCCCCTGCAACGCGCCTCCAGCTGTTATCTTTGAATAACCGGTGCGGTGTTTGCTCACCTGGATAGTCTGCGAACATCGGAGTCCCGTGCTGTGCAGGACGCAGCGCCCGATGTTCTCCGAGAACTCGGGCGAGTAGGAGTTCCTCACGCACCAGTCCAGGTTCTCCTTCACCTTCCTGATCACCGAGTTGCTCAATAGCATACCTGCCTCTGGAAACATACACCAAACTATAACATCAGGTACACTAATAACAATACCTATCTATTATAGGATAATAGATATTCGACACATCTGGTTAGTTAAGATACTTGGTATTTCAGTTTCAGCATTTAATAAAACATTGATAAAGCATCTTTAGAGCAGTACATATTATTAACAAACAGTTTGTTTGTTGAATGTTTTTCTCAGATACTTTGTGGCACATTTTATAAACTTTATAAAATTAAACAACTTTATTTTAACCACTTTTTTATTATTAGTACACTTTGACCTACTGGTTTCGACAAGAACCTTGTCATCATCAGGGTTTATTAAATTCTAAAACATTGAAAACATTAAAATGCTCATAATTAATTACATTCCCTTACCAAAAACTTCCACACTCCGTAAAAAATCCTAATTGTTATTTTTATTATGCATTGCATAGCAACCCCAAATAACAACTGATGGAATAGTTTGTTACTTATATATTACTATAAATTTGACAAACCAAATCCTAATGTTTCATTTTCATTTTTCATTCAAACCCTCATCTGCACCCGAAGGTGCATAGGGCACTGCATCATATAAACGCAGTGTTATCTTGATTGTAAACACATGAAGGAAAGGTGATCAGCCCTCCGCTTCAGGTAGCAGCCCAGGGCAATATTCAATAAATATCAGAGTGCAAAAATTACATATTTATTTAACCCACCCCGTGGGAATCGAACCCGGGACCTCCAGTACGGTAGCCCAGCATGTTGACCATTACACTACGGAAGTGGGCTACGGTGAATAATCATTAACCCTTTCCGGTCCCTCAAAATTAAAAAAAAAAATCTAGTTAGACAGTTACATTCCAATTGGAAAAAATCTCATTGATTCGGCAGTCACTTTGTGGTAAAATCTATCCATTTTTAATTAACCCCCTCTTCAACCTTCAACGTCCCAAGGACCCAACTCTAAAATTTGGAATTAGCTTCACGTACGGTGTTTGAAAATGATGCGGAATGCATCGAAACACGTGTCACAGTAGATTTTAAGAAATAGTGGTATTTACTAAGTAAATCATTAATTAAAAATGGAAAAAATCTTTTGTCCTCTGCTCCACACACTATTGTGTAGATACGAGTGACAAAAAATTAAGCTTGGAATTTAAATAAATAATACTAATGATGAAAAAAATATCGAATAACATCCGACATGGGACCTAAGAGCAAAAAATCGATGTCGAATGAGATTCGACATTGGACCAGTAGGTGTTAAATGACCAATGACAAAATTAACAACGAAAGACATCCAGACTTACCTAGACTGCAATAGTGACTATCCTTCTCCGGGGTACTTCCGAGGTATACATCTTCACTAACGCTTATTCCGTTAACCACTTCCAGTAGTTTTCTACCATTCACAAATCCAGAATCTGATATCAGATAAAAGTAGTCGAATTCTTCTAAATAATTATCAGAAATGTACTTCAACACGTGGAACGGTTTTAAAATTTCCCTCGTATCAGTAAACCCCACAATATTAGTCAAATTCAAGTTGTTTTTGACAACATTAGCGGTGATAAAGAATTTTATTTTATTCGCTAAATGGGCGAGGGTTTTATTGATAGCCGTAGCTTGAAAATTAATATTCGCTTCGGAAGTTAACACCCCGATGAATAATTTTTCCCTTATCCCCAGTTCTGTGCTGTAGTACCGCGGCCTCTGTAGAATTTGAGCTTCCTTCTTAGGGCGCATAGGCTTGTTTTGTAAATTCAACCTCGGCTCGTATTCATCGGTTGTGGGAGACGGCGAAATTACTTCCTCTCGGGTGTTAGTATAAACATCACTACCGTTGCACAGTAATTCGTCGTCCAAGGATGCAAAATTTAAAGTCACAATCAACCCGACACATAACCCAATTAGGAAGTAAGAATTGTTTTTAATTTGAGAATAAAAATAACGCATCAATAACATCGCGAAATAATAATACTACAGTAAAAATAGACGAAAATTAATATTTTTAACTAGTCGAACTTAAAAATACATCTTTATAAACAACACCGCCTGACAGACGATATGACAACTGAAAGCCATAGAAAATCGCAGGATATGTCGCGAAGGTCACTTAAGTTTTGTCTTTGCTATGGAACAGCACAAAAAACGTACAGTACCTACTTACAGGGTCATGGTCGAATAATTTCAAAACCAACCTCTGTTCAAGATGTTGATTTCTAATTATACCATAAATTGAAAGCATTTATTGCTAATGTTTCAGCCACCCTTTTAGAGGCCATTTTCAGGGCGTTTTGTAATGGGTGCAGTGAATAACTGGTGTCAGGAAATTATCAGTCCAAGTGCCAAACAGTGACAACCCACTGGGATGCCAGATAGTAAATTGATATCCGGGTGAAATTGAACAGGTCAATAAAAGATGAGATTCATATTGTAAATATTTTAATTTTTCACTTATCATTATAAATAGTTAACGGTAGGGTACAAACTTAATAGTTAAAATTAACCCCGGATTACAAGTAACAGACGATGCAAGCTTCAGAAAAGAGTTTTACGGTGTAAACATTAAAACAAGGAGATAGAAAATTTGCAAACATTGCCAATATTGACTATCAGATTCTTCAGCATACAATCAATGGGGTGTGTGTACAATAAAACAAATAATGCAATCTAAATTTCATTTTAATTGAAAAATTGGGACAACTTATCTAATTAGGTTAAAAAATAACAATAATGATGAAGAATACTTAAAATAAAATTCAACCATTCTAGTGAAAAATAATAAATGTAAATTTCGATTATTTTTTTTATGTTTCAACATCTGAAAGGTTTAAATAGTATTTAGTGATATTCTGATATCAAAATTATAATTATTAAAACAAACAACATAGCAAATTAATTCAGTTTCCATAAATAACTAAACAGCAAGCAATAAATATGCTGATCAATGTATAAGTGAGTATAAAAATATTTTTGGAAAGACAATACCCTATTTCTTGCAAAAGAAATCCCTTCTCCCACTTAAATTTAAAAATAAAAAAGTAAAAGAAAACTTATTTAGTATGTAACATTTTCACAAGAATGGCAACAATTCAAGAATTCATAAAAACATATTTAAAATAAGCGCAATCGTTTCATTTTTTTAATAAAGAAAAATAACAAGAAAAAATATATCAAGGTTTATTTATTTAATTCACAATATTTTTTTAAAAATTATGTAAAAATAAAAGCTACACAATTAAAAAAAAAAGAGGGATCTGGCACACAAATAATCAAAAATAAAATGCATACCTCTTATGTATTATGATAAAATAAAATAAATTGAGCGGCAAAGAAAATAAATTAGTAAATTTTGTTTATTTTTATGATGTAAAAATGCATTGATACCATATATAAACCGATAGTTTTAGGCAAACTTTGGTATTGAGTAAATTATAATAGGTACTGTAAAGAAATTTATGTTTTTATTACAACAGCAACATTACCCGTAATATTCTTTAATTTGAATGTAACCATTTTGATAAATTTCCATGTTTATTTATCAATAAAAAATTAAAAGGAAGGGTTAGTATAGACACTTAATTTCAAACATAGACGAATAAGTTTTCGGGAAGTTATTTGGAGGTCAAGGGATTTACAGGGCTTATGATCTGTCAGAGGCTTGTTTCAGTGATTAATGTATAACCTGTGGGACATTTACCATCCTACCC
Source organism: Brachycentrus maculatus (assembly GCF_059751285.1). NCBI lineage: Eukaryota > Metazoa > Arthropoda > Insecta > Trichoptera > Brachycentridae > Brachycentrus > Brachycentrus maculatus. The sequence goes on from NW_028280769.1 coordinate 1,422,369, forward strand.
ATGATGTATACAACTCATATCTCACATGCTTTAGAGTGACCACTTAAACCAGTCGATGACTGGTTGTAAACCTTGTAAACTCCCGGACTTCTATATTTCTATCCCAAAAACCCCTTTGCTTCTGTTGAGTTATCTATAATATCTTGATTTATATATATAGCAATTTCTCAAGAGTTAAATTTAGTATGTATTTGTGTTCAAAGATTTGGACATACTAGAAATACTGTCAGGAAGAGTTCCTTTAGTTAAAATAATCCAATAAATTTTATCTACATATTCTACTGCCCGAAGGCAATGTTATAACATTAATGGAAAAATTATATGGAATATTAATATGCATTACTTTTACACACATCTAAACATACTTATTATTCTTTTCATATTATTCTTTCAATTTATATAATATAATATATAGAAAATATAATACAAAATACATTTCACAACAGTGCTCCTTATTTTTTACATTCTTATTTTTTTATTCAATTCACCAATCACCTTATATTGATATATAAGTGATACTTAAATTAGGATTGCCTTAGGATGCATGCAGCTCATACAGTAGATATTGCAAATACATGCAGATATTGGAAAATATTACACCACATATGCATAAGGGCCCTTAACACAATATTCAGTGTTGTATATACTATTATACAAATATTTTTGAAAACCAAATAATCGACATAAATCAATCACTGCATAAACAGCAATGCTCATCCGAATATGTTTAATTTAGAATAATTTATCATCAAAGCAAAGTTGGTACAAAAGGAGTACGGATGACAATGTGACATTCATGCTTATAATTCAAGAACTCTGTTAAATTTATTTGAAAATAGGACTTGGAGAAAGCTGTGAATTAATAAAATACGCCTTTGTTTTGGCAACACCAATTGTTTAAAAAAAACTACTAAAATTCAAAGCTTTGTCCCCGAAATAAAATAAAAAGTTTAAAAAAAAAACTCTCTCCCCAAATACAGTTTAGTTTGTAAGAACTCTCTTGCCGACATTTGAAAAGAATTTCAATTATAAATCACATATATTAGTGATGAAACAATAACAATAAATAAATTTCAAATTACTGGCCACCAATAATGAAGCAAGTTTTTAGTTGACTTTTTTCCATTTTTTTACCATAATATCCAGTAAAAAAAAACTGATAATTTTTAGTCATTTTTATTAATAGACATTTTAAGGTATGACCTTTTTACTACAAATTTTTTTACCCCGAGTAAGACCCTGCAAGGATGACCAAAACATTATTATAGCAATCTGAGCCCACCATCCACCCGCAGCAGTTATAGAGTCCTGAGGGACTCTCTGTCAGCTGCACATAGAGGAAAATCTTCAAAATATTTCTGAAGAAATAAATATTGCTCTATTCAAAACATTAGTAGGAAAGCCAGGTTTTTTTTCTCACAGTTTGACTTTAAAAGTGTTTCACAGCCGCAAACAGCAATTTACGGCTATATTATATCGCTGGATGAAATATAGAAAGTTTGTAATTTTATTAAACTCCTTTTATCATTTATTAGCACCCAAAGGTGTGTATTGCACAAATTGAATTTGTGCAGTGGTATCTTAATTGTTAATTATATAATGTGAAGATGATCAGCCCGAGAGACAGAAAATTACAATGTAATTGTTAATGATATCAAGATGTATAATCTAAATCTGTAATGCAGTGATTGATTTACATTGAGGATGCTGCATGTAAAACTAGATTAATCTATAATTATTATTCTAGCAATCTACCATACTGATGTGATGCATTTAGTATTCCTTTAACAGTTTATATCAATAAACTTCATTCAGTCAACAACATATTTATAAATGTAAGGAATGATTGAGATAAATAAAAAATCTTCTGGAATATTTTTTGATACTAATAAAGGAGACTAATTTATTCATACATATTTTGATGTTATTTATTCTGATAATCTATTACTTGATTCAATTTATGTGAAAAAAACTACAGAAAACATTTCGAATACTTTATTTAGTGATTAGGATAAAAGTCCTGAAATCAATATCATATCATAATCATACAATGAATTTTTGAAGATCTTTAACATGTATAAACCCCTCCTATGCCTAAAATCGCATCAATTTAAAGTTTTACATTTATTTAGTGTGTACTGCTTTTATATTTAACTCCACTAACCAAAAAATGTATTAAATAAAAATCGAATACAAAACTCAAGCAACATAGTAAAAAAAATGTACCAGACAAACTATGTTTAAATCCATCCCGATTAGATTGTGTTTTTTTGGCATGCGATAATATATGCAGGAGAGGTTTATATATTATACGTAATAGTAAAAATAAAGTTTTGAAATGCCTGTCGTATTTTATTTAGAATATTTTTGACCCAACTGACTCTCAAGATTTCATTGTAAGTTTTAAAAATATCTGGCAGTGTATTTTGTATATATTTTTCAAAAAGATGTCATCAACATGGCAATATCAGTACCAGGACCATAGAAAAGAAGCAATATGTAATACTTTTGCTTGTAGTAAAGGGTTTTATAAAAACGAAGTATGTATGTACCATGTAAACCGCAATATACAGCAATGTTTGCGATATATACCTAGATTGAGGTCTAAAAATCTACTTTTCTTACTCGTTCCAATTTCAAAAGTTAAAATGGCGACTCAGAAAGAGCTAAAGAAATTATCCTTTGAAAAATTGGAGAGTTTGCGTGAATCTAGATATGTATAAGGAATTAAACTACCCATTTTTAATTAAAGTTTTACTAAGTAAATACCGCTATGTCTTAAAATCTGCTGTGACACGTGTTTCGATGCATTCTGCATCATTTTCAAACACCATATACGGTGTTTGAAAATGATGCAGAGTGCATTGAAACACGTGTCACAGTGGATTTTAAGAAATAGCGGTATTTACTAAGTAAAACTTTAATTAAAAATGGATAGATTTTACCACAAAGTGACTGCCGAATCAATGAATGAAATAATTCAACTACCCATAGAAACGCATCATGTAAGCATGATATAAAAAAGGTACCATAGAAATATACTAATCTGGCGCGTACACTTTACTCATTAAAAAAAGTCTCTCCTTTCAGGCAGTTTAAATCATATCATAATGACAAAAATGAAAAAATCTCAACTCATATTTGTTGAGCATATTTGAATACAAAAATTATAAAAAAACAGAGGTGAGGAGGTTAAAGACTCATAATGAATTAAAACTATTTTCCATTTTGTTTCAAATTTGTTTGACAAGTCGAGCTAAATTCGAAGCCATGTTGTATTTAGGGTAATACAATATAAAAATCTGTTATTGGATGGAATGATTGGCTGTTATTTTTTTATAATATTCAAAGCCATTTTAATTCTGCTTATTAAATTTTAGTTGTTGTTTTCAATTTATGTACAAAACCTACTTAGGAAATAGTTTATTTATTTATATTTAATTTAAATCTTACCAGGGAGCTCAAAAAGTTTATAAAACTGATATGTTTGTATAAAATAGTGATTACAGAATATAAGCTCAAGTACTTGGGAGTCAGTTGGAGTCAGTGAGGTTTTAAAAAAATACTACATAATATTTTTCATTAAAAAAGAAGGCAATTTGTGATGTTTATAATTTAGAAATTTATTTTAGAAAAAAAAAGAAACAATTTATAGAAATATATTTATTTATATAATCACAACAGAAACGTTGGAGCATTCAATAAAGAACAGAAAAAATAGTAAAACAAAAATTTCACAATGGTAATTTTTTTTATCAATTTAGAAGACATAGAAATAGTTATGTATGGAAAACATTTCATTGTATGGTAAATAGGTTTATCAAAATCACGTTCAGTTCAATTGTGAATATCCATACGCACATTTCTTAACTCTATCAATAAAGTATGTATGTAAGACTATATTAGGATTATTTATAATTAGTATCCAGCTTGATGGTGCCAATGTTGGAGCCAGAGAGTGATTTGATCACCTCGAAATTTAGAAAAAAACTTATAGAAAACTGATCCCATCGCAACCAAATTGAAAACTTAAATTAATAATATTAAAAAATATAATTAATTAGCAAAATTTGCTTTAGTTATAGTAACCGAGTCAAAATAAAAGTTTCCATTCATACAGCGCTAAGCAATGATTATGTTGTCATATGAGGCTTACAAAACCGATAAATTGTATATGAAAATAAAATTTCAATGTATTGTCTATAAAATCACTGAAAATGCTAAACTTTTCATAAAAGGTAGCATAAAATATATATTTTTTTAATGTACAAACGTAAATTTTTATGGCGCTTTAATCCAAATACTGCAGTCAGTTGCTACAATGTAGTTTGCAAATATGTAGATATTATGCCAAAATATGCTAACTGTGTAATATAAAAACCAAGATATCATCCGTTAAAAAAAACTAAGATTATACCAATCTCAAAAACCAAGATTCACCCATCACAAAAACTAAGATTTTACCCATCTAAAAAACCACGATTTCACCCATCATGATAATCAAGATTTCTCCCAAACCAAGATTTCTCCCAAACCAAGATCTCACCCGTCACAAAAACATTACCACAAACATTACCTCCATAAGAAAGAATTTCACAAAAATTAAAATGAGAAAGTAAGGATATTGATTTAAACATGCATAAAATCGTTTTTCAAATACAAAAAAATATTATAAAACCATTTCAAATATATCTGTAAATGCATAAGAGACATTTTGCAACAGAGGTTTACAAAATAATTCATTATTAAGCCTGCTGAGTTCATAAATAAAATGAGTGTGATGTATTTACTACAAGTGATTCTTGCCCAGCGACCATCATCATACGCCTGCTAAAACTACATCAAATCCATTGTACAATCACATATCTGCGACCCGTGGCCGTTGGGAGAGAAGAGACCGTGTCGTCACATGTATTGTAATGCATAACTATAGTGCAAAGTGAGCGCCCATTAGAAAATCGACCCCTTACCGCCAGAACATAGGGAGCGCCAATTTGAGATGAATCATTTTGAAACAAGTCAATAGTAGCTGTGTAAAAGTGAATTTAGTATTTTATTTTTGTGAGCTTTGTATTGTAAACAATGACAAAGCAATATTAATTGAATTTTTAAGATTTTTACGGCTGTACATATTCTTATTACTTTTTTCCAAATTATCATACTGTTACCCAATTACTGATTTTTCGGCGGCGGCTATATTGTCAAATTATAAATTTTTGAAACACATTGTTCTAAAGATAACACTCCTCAGATTCATCAGCATTTTGTCATTAAAATATTATTTTAAAATATATAAAATATGTAGAAGATGGATTTCAATATACAATTTGAGATTACAAAAACTCATCTTCCGAAAGAATTCATCCTTGTAATGTTCTACTGGGAAGGGGGTTATATGGTGATGATATATATATGTATATAGTGAGGAATTTGCTTACCGAGAAATTCACTCTACGACCAGTTAAAAATTTGATCGGCTAGCATCCGTACAGCCAAACATAATTTCACCATTCAATCGTGATAATTTGCATTAATATTAAACTTAATTAGAAGAAATGGATTCAATAACACAACTCTTATTCGCAAATGACAGCCAGATCACTCCCGTTTCTGTCGGCGGAATCGCTCTTGAGGGACATGTCTCCGTTGACCTTGATCTCCTCCTCGTATATCTTGACCTCCTCGCCGCTGTTGAGGACCTCGTCCATGATCCTCTTGGCCCCATCGGCGTTGGTCCTGTTTCTCCGCTCCGCATCGCCGTTGCGGTCCACGTTCTTGTCCAGGGGGCTGCGCTCCTCGTGGGAGCCGTTCTGCTGGCTAATGGTCACCTGCGCCATGGCGCTTGCAACGGAGTTGTCAGCCTTGGTTTCCATGCAGAGCTGCGCCGGGAACGGCGTGGTGAAGGAAGTCCACTCTTCCATACCGTCGGCGAGGTATTCGATCGAAGACAGGAACACTTTGCCTGAAATAAAGGATCGAAAACTCAATATGGTTGAATCAAATATGGATTTTGATTTTAACCGCCCTACACATATGAGCGTATGTGATATGTTAAGTGATAGTGTTTTTTTCTGCGCCATTCTGCAGTAATTCATATAACATACACGCATGAGAAAAAATATTTGTGCCAAAAATATTTAATGCTTACCGGATACACATCCGGAAGAGAGAGGGAATGCGATAATGAGAAAGTACATAAGTACTAAATGCACCTATTTTGGTAAATTTTGTCAGGTATGAACCTGAATACAACAAATATTGTTTTCATAATTCTGCAGAAAAAAAGTGATTTTATTTTATTTATTGATTTGGCGTTTAATTTAAAGACCTCTATTTTAATTTATGTATCAAATGTTAAATCAAACACTGATTTTTTGAGTTTATTTAGTTATATTTTTAGTCTAATAGTTTATTTTTTGTTAAAAAACACGTTTGTACATTAAAAATCAATGACAATTGTTTCGCCTAGTAGTGGTACATATATGGCATTCAAACGAATGTCACGAATATCATGACATTGCCTGTTGCCCTCTTCAGGGTTTGTTTTATAACCCTGAAGAGTGCAACAGGTTGTTTCCAAAACTTGGTTGGTTTTGATAATAAAAGTGAGTAAATCAAAAAACAAAGTTATTTTATTTCTCCAAATACTATATTACAATGATCAACAAAGTTATTGCTTAAAATATAAAAAATATGATTTTATTTTACCTGTTTCTCCGGAAATAACCCGAGAGTAGGGTGGTTAATACGAGTTGTTTAATGTAATGATCACTCACCCGAGTATCCGCCGACGGCGTAGAGCCGGTCCCCGAGCGCGGCCAGGCCGAGCCCGGCACGCTGCTCGCGGAGCGGGGGCGCGGGTTCCCAGGCGGAGGCGCCGGCCAGCAGCAGCTCCACGCTGCGCAGCGAGTGCACCCCGTCCGAGCCGCCCGCGCACGCCAGCCGGGCGCCCCACGCCGCCACGCCGCATCCGCGACGCGCCACCGACAGACTGGGACCTGCAGGTGTGGCCAAAATGTTATACTGTCTCTAAGGTAACAAAATAAATAGTATATAGTCTCTAAGGTAACAAAATAAATATAGAGAGAGCTCCGCAGCCTTTTCTCACCGACAATACACCAAAATTCTTAAGGTGGGGACTGACCAGAGTGTTTTGTCGTAACGTAACATTCACATCCGCATCCGATTTGGATTGAAAGTTTTACTTAGTAAATACCACTATTTCTTAAAATCTATTGTGACATGTCTTTCAATCCATTCCGCATTATTCTCAACCTTCTTCCCATTGATAAGATATATAATTTTTTTTTATAAAAAATAGCTCCAATCCCCTTTTCAACTTTTGTTCCATGTCCCAAGGACACAACTCTAAAATTTAGACTTAGCTATTATTTGCTAGTATGTATTTGAAAATGATGCTGAATGCATCGAAGCACGTGTCACAATAGATTTTAAGAAATATTGGTATTTACTAAGAGAGTAAAACTTTAATTAAAAATAGATAGATTTTACCACAAAGTGACTGCTGAATCAATCAATGAAATCATCAAAATATTATTTGGTTGTAATAATAATAATTCTATACTACAATTTGAAAAATAGACAGTAATATGATAAATAATTCGTCATTATGTATTGAACACATAATGAAAAATTGTAAAATGTCAAATTCATCGAATTCGACTGAGGCACACGGGCTGCGGAGCACTGATATAGAGTCGGCAATGTTGGCAAATGGCCACCTACCGAAATGCCACGCTCCCGGAGTGGAGGTGGGGTTCGGGATCAGGTCGGAGAAGAGCTCCGTGGTGGCGAGGCAGTTCCACGCGTTGCAGCCCCCCACGGCCCACAGGGCGCCGCCCCACACGCACACGCCGGCCTGGTAGCGACCTGAGAACAAAACATTCATTCACTCATTTGTACATAATAAATTGGATTTTGTATTACACGTATTGTCCAGGTTTGACCTGTTAACCGGGCGGGACGCATAAATACGTCAAACGCAAACAATATCGGGTACGGGAAGGACATATGAATACGTCCTTGAAATATATGTTTATTATATTATATATATGGACATATATTTATCCAACAACAAAGGTTATAGTCATCCATACATGTCTCGACATGAATTTAAGACACGGAATGAATCAGTATTCGCGCCCGTTACAAGTTGCGTAATTGGATAGCGGACCGCCCGGTTAACAGGTTAAGGGCATACTCAGCAGTGGGAGTCGGTGACTTTTTATAAAAGGGATGCTGGACATCAAATGTTTATACTCGTACTTACTACGTACTATATATCAAATATGCACATCTAGACGCTAGCTCACGAACTAGATACAATTAGGTACCGTAGAACGGGGCTACTTGAACTTTGATGTGTTACTTGAACCCAGTACAATTTTTTTTATTTAGATCGTGGTATCGATCAAAGTATCGTGACAATAAGTGTCACCTGTCAGGGAAACAATGAATCATGGTGATACGTTCATTATTGTAGACCAAATACAGATTTCATTTCTTTGTTCTACGGTACCGTCTAAAATTATCTCCATAAATCCAGACTAACACCTTCTTTCAAATCTTCTTCAAACCCTTATCCATACCCCAACGGCGCGTGGGTAGTTGCATCATACAAACGCAGTGTTGTCTTGATTGTAAGGAAGGTGATCAGCCCTCCCCTTCAGGTACCAGTCCAGGGTAATATTGGCTAAATATTAGAGTGAAAAAATCACTTATATTTATTTGACCCCCCCCCCTCTGGGAATTAAACCCAGAACTTCCAGAACGGTAACCGAGCGTGCTGACCATTATACTACAGAAGTGGACATCTTTCATATAAAAAAAATTGAAAGAATTTGATAAAGTTGAGACACCAATAATATTCATACATATCGCTCACTACTTTCAACAACGTTATATATCAAAAATCGTCAATTTTCAGTTGTACATGTTTTCAGAATGCCCAGAAAATGTACTACATCCCAGGAAAAGCGGCATATTTTTAACTTAATATTTACCCGCTACAGGGCAGAAAGTGTTGTTTTTGCATTTTGAAGAAAAGGTGTTGTTTAATTTTTTTTTTAAATATACTAAATATTTTTCAAATGGAGAAAAAACATTCAGGTTTTACCTAAAAAGATCTGTTGCACAGTAAAAAGTTTAATAAGTGACTTGATATTTATATTTAATACATTTTATTGTATTTTTAAACTTTAAAAACGATCTCCTGAAAAATCAAGTTTTCTGATATTTGACGTTGTTGAAAGCAGTGAGCGATATATCATCCGTAAGGTGAAGAATCCAGTGTCGAATAATATTTAAATTGTTAACGCATAAAACCTACAGCGCTCGATGAAAAGCCTCGTTACCTGTGTTCAGTGGCGGCATCTCGGTCCAGGTGTCCTCGCGGCTGCTGTAGAGCTGGCAGTCCCGCACGCCCGCCTGGCCAGCCCAGCCCCCCACGCAGTACACGAGCCCCTCGGGGCCCCCGCAGGCCCCCGCGTAGCTCCGGGCCAGCGGCAGCCGCGCCCGCTTGCTCCACGCCTTCTTGCGGTTCTGCTGCACTACGGGAACTGTAAAACAAAAACAAATTAGCCGCGAATTTCTCGGATTTCTATTGCTATTCAGACGCAGAAAATGTTCTTCTAAGTCTGTTAAATATGAGTGAGCAGCAGGCACCTTGGTGGTTGGAGCACTACGTGCAGCGCAGTCAAGGGATAACTGGAGAAGAGTCTTTGCTTCGGCAAGGGTTACAGTGATGAAGACGACAGAGAATAATAATTGATTTTTCAATCTAATATTGGTTTTACAATTCAATAAACATACAGTGTAAGTAAGTCCCTCCTACTCTCCGGTTATTATCCGAGAAAATGGCAAAAAAATCACCTTTTCTTTCTACAGAATTATGAAAATAATGTTCGCTGTATTCATGCCTGACAAAATTTTGCCATAATAGGTGCATTTATCATGGGTTTATGTACTTTTGTAATTTCAAAGGTTGCAAACCATTGTAAATGTAAATAATGTACAGTTTTTTTTTTACATATTATTTTTTTAACTATTATAAGTTAAATGAAATAAGATTTAGAAGTATTTTTTTGTGTGATAAATTTTAAAACGTGGAATACACAGACCTACGTAACAGTCGGGACAATAATAGCGAGTTTCTCGCCTAATTTTTTTCCCGCGTTGGTCTATTTTTGCATATCTGGTATTCATTAAATATTTTTGGAACAGATATTATTAATATGTATTAACTTAATAATAATATGTATTAATAATATGTATTAACTTTTAAAAACGTCTGAGACATTACTATCTGTCATTAGAATCCTAACTGTCCATCAAACCTCCTCCCTCTACCTCCTTCCCTAAACTCCCTTCTTCCTTTGCCCTCCTTATTCCCTAAACTCCCTTCTTCCTTTGCCCTCCTTATTATCGTCTTTTGTTAATTTATGTTTTTTTTTAAATGTCAATTTGTAATTTATGTTTTTTAAATGTTCAAGTACTATCTACCCTCTGATTGCAAACGGCTATATATGGTATCCAACGTTTTGATCAATATCACTAGTCCGTCTTTGGTCGGTTGGAAGATATTGCTTTTTAGCAATAAGCCCGCCAATGTACTTTTTATTTTCTGTACCTGAAGTTTAAATAAATAAATAAATAATTTTCGTGCACTATTTTATACGTGATACGGGTTAGCACGCTCGTATGTATAAGGCAGTTAATCTTTTACGCAGCATGGTGGATAGTTTGTTGTTCAGTGCATATAAGAGAAAGCGGTGTTTACCATTATTGATGGTCGCATCCTCTATACTGCCGCTCTGGCTCTCGAGAGAGGCGCTCATGGACCTGCCTGAGGAGTCTCCGGAGTCTTCCGGGGGTGCCGTGTACATTTCCACGCTGTCCAGCTCCAAGTGGCCGTCACTCCCGCCCACCGCGTATATCCTCTCACCAACCTACAAACAAAACAAAGCGTATAACCATTTACAATATAATATCAGGAGTATAACTAACGTCTATGAAATCAACTAACTTATTGGTTTACATTGATTTATTCTTCAATTCCGTGCTCTCCAGGCCGGCCATACAAAATGAGCGCATAATGAGAGTGCTCTCCTTTGAGCTTTTCGCAGGCTAATATCATATCCGATTGGAATATTTTTAAAATTAGAATATATACATAGATACATCTACATATTAGGAAATAGTAAAATATTACAATTTATCGATATTATCAAAGTTACAGTCATCTTTCTAAAGGCTTTCCCTGATCTCTGATACTCTCTGAGTCTCTGATACAGGGTTACTGTTTTTAAAATAACTTTATGTTTTCGTGCAACACTCAATAAATTGTTATAGATATTGTGATAAAGTTATATTACTTGTTTATTGACTTGGCGTTTAATTTGTAGAACTCCATTTTAATTTATGTATTAATTTTAAATCAAACACAGATTTTATCCATTCCGAATGACATTCGTTTGATAATGCCCTAACAAGGCGAAACAATTGTCACAATATAATTTTTTATGTGTTTTTTGTTAATAAAATACAACTTAGTAGACTCAAAAAATCTGTGTTTGATTTAAAATTAATACATAAATTATATTACTTGTGTAGCATGATATGTCCTCTATAAATACCATTAAAAAATACAATATTTTGTTGATATTCAAAATAAATTTTCATTATTTTGTGTATGTGAAATTAAAATAGTCGTTAGTGTAAATAATTCTTTAACATTTTTCCCAAGGGCTGGGTAATTTTTTATATAAAACAGTCTCCATATCATTCATCGTTAAGCCTTGAAACGGTTAAAAATATATTATTATGAAAATAACTTATTAATTTATTATTTATTATTTATTTTGACCTCACTGGGAATCGAACCCAAGACCTCTGGCAAAGTAGTCAAATGCAGTAATCATTACACTAGATGCAGGAATTAATGAATGCAAGCATGAGCAACAATAATGAACAGCACATTTAACTTGTCCGGGATTGTGACTGTACATAGTCATCCGGACAAAACTCTCCTCAAAGGAGTATGGGCGTACATGAACGCCCGCGCTTATAAATAAAACCCGGTGACATTTATTTCTAAAATGGCACTTTTACTGCCATTTGTGATTATATTTAAACACTTTTCAAAACCACATTTCATTATAGCCCATGACATTTTACATTTTACACAAAGTTTGTGTGACGTCATCGTAATGATATTGTCAAAGAAAAAGGATGAAATAAAGGATGGATAATTTTAATATAAAACATGTTTACTGGTCTAAATATTATTTATAGCACAAAATATTTATCCATGAGACCATGATAAAAAATTATAAAAAGTTTGAAAAAAAAAACTCACTCCTGGACAAGTTAATGAGCACAAATTATGATGTTTGTCTATCTCTCTCTCTCATTTACCTGTGCGATGTTAAACCTTCCTCTCTGTTGCCTCATGTCAGGTAGTTGGGTCCACCTATTTAGTTCTGGATCATAGCTCTCCACGGAATTCAGGCATTCCACACGGTCATAGCCACCTGAAAATAAAATTTAAAGTAAAACTTAAATTAAAAATGGATGGTAAAAGATGCTTTTAATCGTTTCCCGCAAACAATGTGTCAATACGTTACGCGAGCATATACACTGCCTGCGTCACACATTGACGTACACTCAATTGGCCCCGCATGAGGTGTGTTAACACACTAAGGACGGGAAAGGTATTCCTACCCATTCCTACTTAAGACAGGAAGGGTATTTTTACCTTCTGCGCCAACTTCATTTCAAAGGTAGGGTTGCGGGGGATAGAATCTGGCTGCAAGCAGCAACCGATTGAAGGAAATGGAAAGGTACGGAAGAGGCCTATATCTATCAGTGAAGGACAGAGGGCTCATGAAGCAGAAGAAAATACAATTATGGGCACTCACCGCACACAATGATCTTCCCGTTGAGCACGGCCATGCCGTGGGCGCAGCGCGGGTGGTCGAGAGGCGCCAGCGGGAGCGCGGCAGGCGCGCGGCCGTGCGGCAGCGGCAGGCCGGGCGCGGGCGTTGAGGCACTCAGCGGCGACGGCAGCGGGGACTCGTTGAGGCGCAGCGAGGCCGACACCAGCGCCAGGTGGCCGTCCAGCGTGCACAGCGACAGGAATGTGTGCTCTGGAATCGTACGAAAATTATCATCTGGGCAATATTATCTCATCTGTTGAGAAAAATTTGACAAGTGATATTGGGCTAGTTACTAACAGTCCATCAAACTTTTGTAAATGCCCAAACTTCCATATTCTTCTTTATCTATGTGGAGATGTTTAAAATTGTATGAGTTTGAGTGAAGGGCATTACTGCTACATGGGCATAGTAGGAAATAGTAGAAAAGTAAGAGGTATAGCATGAGAGAAAAGGTTAATAGAAGGAATGGCTAGAGCACTTGGGGTTCATAGCCCTATTTGTAAGTCTTTAAAGAAAAATAAATTTGGGCAGCAAAAATACACTTTTCCCCAGAACCCATAATGGAGGGAAATTTTACATGTTTAAATCTCATTTTCGCTCCATTTAGACTGACAACACTGCTCCAGATAGGCAAGAACTGAGTTAACTAGAAATGTTAGTTCTTGAGGACCTGAGCTACTTTGGGCACGAGAGTCCACCACTGCAGATACGGGTCCGTCTGGCAACTTACCGGCCAGCTTCTCGCTGACGATGACGGCCCAGTCGTCTCCGGGCTGGCGGTGCGCCCTCTCCACGATGTCTCGGGAATACACGGCGGATGGTCGGCTGCCGTTAGACCCGTTGACTGCTGCATGACCATTGCCATTTTTCTTGCCATCTGGATAATAAAAATATTAATACATTAAAGGGGAAGAGAAAGAAGACGTTTCTAGAGAAATCATGTGGGAAGAGCAAATTTGGATCGAAAGGGGGAAAATAGCAGTGGGCAGCAGCATAAGAGGTAGCAGACCCCCAGGAAGACCACCTTAAAGATGGAGCGATAGCTGGTCTTTCACCTCCCAGGAGCAGACCAGAGAATAACAGAACAAAGTCCTAAACAAAGAAGAAGAAGATTATTCAAGCATGGATTTAACCCCTTACTGGTCCAATGTCGAATCTCATTCGGCATCGATTTTTTTCTCGTAAGTCCCATATGGAATGTCATTCGACATTTTTTTCATCATAAGTATTATCATGTTAAAATGCAAGCTCACATTTTTTTCACTCTTATCTATTACAATAAGTGGAACAGAGCACAAATGAATTTTTGCCCATTGGAATGTGTAACTGTCTACGTGTTTTTTTTTTAAATTTTTTAGGGAATTTAAATTTTACTTGGATAATACCAATATTTTTTTCAAATCTATGTATAACATGTTATAATGCATTTCGTATCATTATCAAAAGAAAATGATGTGGAATGCATTGCAATAGATTTTAAGAAGTGGAAATGCCACTATTTGCCAAATAAAATGTAAATTTAAAATAGGTATTTTCAGAAAATGACTACTGAACCATTTAATGAAATATTTTTAACATTTTACTTATTTATAACCTCTTTACACACAGTTGGCACACGCTGTGATACATTTGATGATGCCCCAAGTGCATTTGGCACACATTTTGTGACCCGGGCGGTACTCAAAATTCAAACCTCAATTCCTCTGGACTGAGAGCTGACAAGGAAATTATTTTTGGTTTAAAACGTAACTAACGCTAACTCTTCATATATTTTGTATAGTTGATGAATGAAAAATAGTGTTTAATACTTCACATTACTGAAATCAGTGGAAATACTCCCAAAGGAAAATTTTCCTTTTGTAGAGGTATATAATAGAATGGGGATGATAGCCACTGTAATTTAATAAAATATATTTGCGTCTCTCTCACGCCTTAATGATAGAAAGTTATCAAACTTCTTCAAACTCTCATCAAAATATGTTGTGCAATGTATACCATGATTTCAAGCGGAAGTCCATTCCGCTCAAAGGGAATAGCCTGTTTAGTTATACGTGTTAGGTATTATCACGACTATGATTGTCGATAGGTGCATCATATAAACACAGTGTTATCTTGATCGTTAACACATGAAGGAAAGGTGATAAGCCCTCCGCTTCAGGTACCAGTCCAGGGTAATATTGAATAAATATTAATGAGCAAAAATCACTTACATATATATCTCTTTGAGACCTCAAGTCTTATGAATATTATTTATTTGACAAACCCCCCTCCTGTGTATCGAACCTGGGACCTAGAGTGCGGTAGCCAAGCGTGCTGACTACATATTACAATATAGAGGCGGACAAATAATGATTATTTAAAATAAAAAACAGATATCAGAAATCTCGATCAACGGCGATCTCCACACACATGCGCACATAATACGCGTATGCTGCTGTGGACACTCGGCTTTACGCAATGCAAAATTGTTTACTTTTAGGGCACTTCAGGAGCATCCTCCGGTAGTCCTGCAGCAGCGGGGTGTCGGAGTGCGCAGGCGGGAGCGCGGCGCAGTCCTTCAGCCCGCCTCCGCCGGCCACATACAGCAGGTGAGTCCTCCCCACCAGCTGGTTGATCTGAGAATGCAAGAACACATGGTTAGGGTTGTTAGAAAACAACTCCTTAAAATACTTGGTGAATTCATATATTTTTTCTATGTAGCTTTTTGATTTCTTAATATGTATATATTTTTCTGTGTATAGCATTCTATTTTCTCTGCTCACTCCTCTGCGTGGCAGCGGCGTGATGGTGAGTTAATTATTTTTCAATAAATTTGAAGTTTTTACATCTCCAGACAATTGCAAATATTCCTTTTCAACTGCACCCTCGTTGTTCTTTATTATCAGAAACCTAGATGAAACTTATGTGAGATTCTTTCCCGAATTGTATTATATATAAATGATTCCTATATAAACTTTATAAAATTAAACAACTTTGTTTAAACCACTTTTTTATTATTAGTACACTTTAACCAACCGGTTTCAACAAGAACCTCAAAACAAAGTTGTTTAATTTTATAAAGTTTATAAAATGTGCCACAAAGTATCTGCAAAAAACATTCAAGAAATTCCTATATAGATCAAATCCAGAATTTCTGAAGATTAATTTGGACACACTCAAAATATTCTGAATTAATTGAGGTAATTCTCATGCAAAATTACCGATTTTGATTTTTCGAGTATTCTGAACCAAAAGAGTATTGGCCCCGTATATGTTGCAAATTTCGGTCGATTTCGATGCATTTTTTTCTTTCAGGTAGTAAAAAGTAAAATATGGTGAATTTCTTCCATTGAGACCTCTATACTCGACGCACGATAGTTCACGAGTGACCTGACCAATTGCAATACTTTCAAAGAAGCGTTTGTAGTATACGCTCACACCTTCACGACGCCATATCGTACGATCCGATGTTACCAATTACAAACGAGATATACATACTTAGTTGAAAAAAAAGGGGGCAAAATACAAAATTACTTATTCCCAACCCAATTTTTATTTATTTATTTGAATTTCATGTATGGAAAAGAAATAATTACATTGGCGGGCTTATTGCTAAAAAGCAATATCTTCCGACCAACCAAAACCAGACTAGTGATATTGGTCAAAAATGTTTAATATCTTATATAGCTGTTTGAAATCAGAGGGTAGATAGTACTTTTAACAATATAAAAAAAAAACATAAATTACAAATTACGGCAGCAGGTAGAGGGAAAAACTAATGGATGATATATCATAGGTGTACTGGCAAAAAACGTTAATTCGAAAATATGGAATTTTTACTTAATGATATATATTATAAAGTTTTCAATATTCTGTAAACTGGCAAAATACTCGACATTCTGATAACGAGAAAGAAATACTTCAACATTTTGTAAACTGGCAAAATAAAGTTTTTTTTTAAAGTGAAATACATATTTGTGTTTTTATTATTTACACAAATATTTCAATTTCATACTATTTCTATGAGCCTAAGCGGCTATTTATTAGAAATAGGTATCAAGTTGTAGTGGGTTTGAACCGAGAAACTCTGACTTGAGTGGTTTTAAAAGTAAATTTAACTTTAAGTTTAATAGCGGGTATTTTATTAAGGCTAAAAGCTTTAAATAACAGGGATTATTCAAACGGGGATTTTAGACTTAACGTTGCCAGTATACCCATGATATATAGATGGTAAAAAAGTTCACTTGAAATATTTGCTCTCAAAATGTGCTCACACACAATTCCGAAATAAAAAATTTAAAAAAGACATTACCTCAACTTGCTCGTCGGTGATCTGGTCCCGCAGCCAGATCTGCAGCAGCTCGGCCAGCACTCCGTGCTCCATGCGGTCCATGTCCCGCTTCACTGTGTACAGCACCTCCACCTGCACCAGCGGCAGGGCCGACAGCGAGCTGCTCTTGTACAGCGACGAGAACTGGAACCAAACGGGAATGTCAACCACTACACCAAATGGACGACCACTGCATTAAACAGATTCAATTCAATTCAATTTATTTATTTATAATTAACACACATATTACAATCTTAAAATTGAAAGCGTATACATTAAAATACATTAAAATCTGAAGCGGAGGGCTGATCACTTTTCCTTCATGTAAACGATCAAGATAACACTGCGTTTATATGATGCAGTGCCCTATGCACCATTGGGGTACGGACAAGGGTTTCATTATTATTCATTAAAACTTATGTAAAAAGGTTTGTTTTATTTGGAGTTTTGAGTCAATGGTGGTCAGCTGGCACAGTATAGAAGAGCTGTACTAACATTTTGGGCAATGTACTTGTCGACGTTGGAGCGCGCGGGGCCCGCCAGGCCGGGCAGGGCGCGCACGGCCAGACACGTGTCGCGCGCCAGCCACGCGCCCGCCAGGAAGCGCCCGCAGCGCGCCACCACCGCGTCCATGCGCAGCTGCCACGCGCACAGGTACACCGACTTCACCTGCCAAATCAACATCGCATTTAAAAATGTGCTAATTCATTTATTGTAACTGCAGACAGTTGGTAGAATTCCATAATATTTGTTGGGTAATATATCGCTCACTCCTTTCAAGAACGTCATAAATCAAAAATCGTCAATTTTCAGTTGTGCACGTTTTTGAAATGCCCAGAAAATGTACTATATCCCAACAAGAGAGGCATATTTTTAACTTAATATTTACCCGCTATAGGGCAGAAAATGTTGTTTGTGCATTTTGAAGAAAAGGTATTGTTTAATTATTTTTCTAAATATACTAAATAGGGTATAATAGAGTAAATTACATCAATCAGGCGAATATAGTCAACGGAGACAACAAACCTGGTTAGCGGGTACACTCAGCTTGCCGGTGTAGGCATAGTCAACCAGACTCAGGAGGGCCCTCCTTTCACAGGGCCCGCTTAGCTTGTAGGACAGGGGCAGCACCACGGCACTTGAGCCCCCACTCCGGTCCTAAACAAATCAAAAGGGACAATTGTACAACACAAGGCTATTAAGAAATTCAATGAAATTCGAGGAAAATATAAACTTGGCCTGGTTGAATGAGTAGACATTGTCTTACCTTATAAATATTCGGCACCTAAAGTGCTTCCAAGTGTTTATTATTAAAGATAAAACACTTGCATTAGACCACTAATTGAGATATATTTCACACGACTAGTTTAACAACTACAGATGTTTCAAAACTAGGCGTGTGAAATAAAACTCGATAAGTGGTTTAAAACAAGTGTTGAATTTTTTAATAATCAACATGTTTTATAATATTATTTAGTATTAGGATTATAATCACACACATGAGAAACGCCAGATAATACGATTTTCATTTTTATTATTTAGCTTATAATTTGACCAGATAATTTATTTACAACACCCGTAAATGCCCAGACTTCCATATTCTTCTTCATCTTTGATGAGATGTTACAAAATAATATGAAAATAACTCCTGTAATTGGAGATAATCCAGATTTTGTGAACAAGTATTTGGATACACTCAAAATGTTGTAAACATGTTTTAATGCTAAACCACAAAGTTAAAAACAAATGAATAAACAATATTTTGATAAAAATTTAAGGAACTCAAATTTTAAACGAAATCGAAATACAGTTTAAAGTTTTCTTCAGTAATTTTACCCATTGACTCCTCCCCTGATCTGCATTATTCTTAAGATATGGAATTCATCTGCGGTGCATTTTAGGATTCTCAGGACTAAAAATTGACAGCTATATTCTTTGCTTTTCTCGCTTGCGTTTCTGCTCTTCTTGTTTCGGTTTTGTGCTCTCCTTGTTAGGGTTTGAGTTACCTTATTTATATATTATTTTGAGAAATAAAAATACTTTGTGTTTTGATCCACTCACATTTTTATTAACCAACTGGTTTTGGCAACAACCTGTTGCCTTCTTCAGGGTTTAATTTATGACTAGAGTCATAATGCTTTATGCTTTGTTAATGCTTTCAATATTTAAAACATACCTTAATTATCATCGTATACTTTCCGTATTACTAGAGTCTACAGTGAGTAAATGCCGTACCTGATCTGCGGTGAAGAGTTCCATGAGGTAGGGCGAGGCGGCTGCGAGGACAGCGCGATGGGCAGGAACTTCAGTGCAGCCGGTCTGTACAAAAAGAAAAATCAGTAAACTGTTTTGAACGAGTAAAATTAAATTTAAATTAAAATTGAATATAGTGGGAATATTAGTCTTAACATATACGCTTAACAAGTAAAAGTATTTTTATTCTCAATATTATTAATATTCAAAGCATTTACTTTGTAGTTAGTCATTTTTACTTATTTATTTTTTTACAAAAATGTTAATAATATTAGTATATAACCACTCACCGAGACATAAAAATCGGGGTGAGTGCTTGTATACTAATATTATTAACATTTTTGTAAAAACATAAATAAGTGAAAGTATTTTTTTTCATTTAATCAATAAAAATGAATTACATTTTTCTAAAAAAAATATTTTTTCTCCCATACAGTAATGAATTAAAATAGACTCTTTTTCGTTCGCCTCCGTAGTGTAATGGTCAGTACGCTTGGCTACCGTTCTGGAGGTCCCGGGCTCGATTCACAGGGGGGCGGGTCAAATAAATATAGGTGATTTTTTTCACTCTAATATTTATTCAATTTTACCCTGGACTGGTACCTGAAGCGGATGGCTGATCACCTTTCTCCTTCATGTGTTAACGATCAAGATAACACTGCGTTTATATGATGCAGTGTACTATGCACCATTGGGGTGCGGATAAGGGTTTAAAGACAAAATAACTTTTCTTAAAAACTCAAATTTCCAATATTTTACTGGATTGTCACAATTGGTCACAATTCATTTAGATAATTGGAGTTCAACTTTACTTTAAAAATTCACTATTCACTATTCTCATTTAGAAATTTCTTAATGTGATGCATTATGGAGGGGGGGCAGAGATAACACATGACAGCAGTGTAGTTATATATCGTAGTCGTACAGGAGAATGTAACCAACTAACAAAACGTAAAGTGTTCAGGAGGGCCATTTAAGTCACTTTTGCTTGGCAAGAAAATAAAAATCTACGCAGTTAGTCATTTTTACCAAGTCAATATATTATACTTCCAAGTTTAAAATCCTTTGGGATGTTTTTTAGGGCAATATTAAGCTAGTACGATATCAAATAGTCAATGATCACTTTTTCGTAAAAAATGCACTTGGTCACTTTCTTCTGTATGACTACGATATTTTGATACTATTCTCAAATTGCATGTTTAAATATAATAACTACATTTGTTTTACTTAAAGTTATTTTAATAAAAAAATTGTATCAAAGCCCATGAAATCTGATTGAAATAGTAGCTAGAGCGCAATTTAATAAATTGACTGATAAGCTTTACGTTATAGTTATTACCTGGATTCGATCGAGCGATTAATTGCCAAATAGCTACTTGATTGCAGATATAATCTTTATGCTAAGCAAACATTCTGGTGAAAAAACTAAGTAAACATATTAAGCAGTCTATAAATCAATCTATTTTTATAATTTCATTAATTGATTCGGCAGTCACTTTTATGTTCTACTTAGTACTCACTCTCATGTTCTACTTAGTGAATACCACTATTTCTTAAAATCTACTGTGACACGTGATTCCACGCATTCCGCATCAGTGTTTGAAAATTATGTGGAATGCATCGAAACACGTGTGACAGTGGATTTTAAGAAATAGTGTTATTTACTAAGTATTTTTATAATGATAAATTTATATTGCTACTTTCCTTTGGGCGATTTGCGACACAACAAAAACCAAGCAAATTTGTACAAATAGCAAAAAATATAAGCAATTAACAAATACATTCATAATTTCTGTACCAATCGTTTGATTAAAATGATTTTTATTATATTAACTACCAAAAGCCGACTAGTCGGCTTTTCGCTGCTATACGTAAACGACCAAACACCGATTAGTCGGTTTTTCTACCCTAAAGTACTAGAAAAAATTCTACAATTATGTATATTTCAATTAAATTTCAATTTCAATTTATTTATTTCAATTAATATATACATTACAAACTATATAATATTTAAATCGTATGCATTAAAATAAAATATATGCAAGAACTATTGCTAAAGGTGTAGAAGAATTCCGCTTCGGAAAACTCCTTCAGACACATGGAACAGATCAATATCCAATGAGATATTGTTCAACATAGCGGTAGCTCTTCTTACAGGCATAACCATCGGCATGTTGGTCCTGTGTATAGGAATGTGAAACAATCTATGCCAACTCTGTCTTAGGTAACTATCGGGAACATACAGACCTATGTTCCGGATAATTTGAGGATTATCGATCATACCGCGCAACAATCGATAAAAATGCGTATATAGCTATATCGATTACAAATTTTAACTATTGATTTAAAAAGGATATTTACTAGGAACTAAAAATTTAAAAAAAAAACATGCACTATTATTTGTTAAAATTTTACATGTTGAAGACAAGACAATGGCAGAACAAAAAGTGGTGGATTCAAATTGATAGATGTAATACTCACGTAGAGGACCACGTCGCAGAAGTGTCGGTTCTTCCTCATCATGTTGAGGGCGCGCATGGCGGCGGGGACGAGCCCCTCGTCCTCGAAGCACAGCGCCCCGCCGTCCTCCCCCCCCGAGCCGTCGCCGCATCCTGAGCCTGGGGACAAGGAATGACGTCACATTACATAGTGTTCTCGAATCCAAGGTGGAGGTGAGGGTTAATGTCGTATTGAATGGTACTATCGAATTGAGGTAAGAATGAGGAACAATGTCACATTACATGCGTTCTCTCAAATTGAAGGTCGGGGCTAGGGACAATGTCTTATTAGAATAGTGCTCTCAAATTGAGGTAAGAATGAGAGGCAATGTCACATCACATGTCGCTCACTCCTTTCAAGAACGTCATAAATTAAAAAACTTGATTTTTCAGGAGATCGTTTTTAAGGATTAAAAATAAAATACAATATATCAAAAATAAATATCAAGCCACTTACTGAACTTTTTACTGTGCAACAGATCTTTTTAGGTAAAACCTGAAGGTTTTTTCTCCATTTGAAAAATATTTATTATGTTTGAAAAAATAATTGAACAATACCTTTTCTTCAAAATGCAAAAACAACACTTTCCGCCCTGTAGCAAGTAAATATTAAGTTAAAAATATGCCTCTTTTGCTGGGATATAGTACATTTTTTGGGCATTCCGAAAACATGCACAACTGAAAATTGACAATTTTTTATTTATGACGTTGTTGAAAGGCGTGAGCGATGTGTACTCTCAAGTTGAAGGTCGGAGCTAGGGACAATTTTTTATTACAATAGTGCTCTCAAATTAAAGGTGAGAACGAGGGACAATGTCACATTACATGTGTACATGGGGCTAAGGAAATGTCTTTTTAGAAAGTGCCTTCAAATTGAATGGAAGAATGAGGTACAATGGTGATAAAATTGTACTAAAAAGCGCTTTTACTCTCAAGTACAAGTCTTTTTTTAACCCTTTAAGTGCCAGGAGGTAAAAGGAAGGCTGTTTGTTACCAGAAGGCTATAACATTTGAAGAAAATTAAAAACTGACAAAATTAAATTCATGTTCTGCGAAATAAAATTTGCAACACGAAAATTTTCGTGATTGCGGTAGATCGAAAACATGCCGCGGCCCGCGATTTGGACAGCCCTGGCTTAAATTAACAGATGACAGGTCGCCAGACCTGTAAATGTCAAAACTTGAAAAAAATAATTACATATTTAATATATTGTATTAAATGCATTGTTAACTTTGTGGTATGGTAATATAACACTCTCCTCATCATTCATCGTTCACTTCGTGTAATACCACTTTGAAAAACGGTAGGTACTTCATGGCTACCGATTTATGAATGATCATTCCATCATCAGGTCAAATGAAGACTAAATAAAAACAGTTAAACAAATATTTAAAAAAAAATCATAATCTCACCCAAGTCCTGACACATTTCAGCTGTTCCGCGTATAGACTAGACACAATGCACGCCGTTAAAACATCGTCGACATCCGGAATCGATATTGTATTTTATGGAGCTAGTTAGTTAGTTATCTGCAGGTGTTTACGAGTTCCACTTCCTTCTTCCGTCACTACGTCGTTAGATTAGATCGACGCGTGTCAATATCATAAAACTGTCGCAAGCACTTGTGAACAGGTGATACTGGCGTCAATCGTCGCCATCAGTTGTCACTAACTATTCGGATTATTTTATTTAACGCTGCGAACCTTTAACTATGCGAGATTTTATTTATTTATAAGCAGTTGAACTTCCATAACATAAAGAACTTTTACTAAACGAGGTTTTTACGTGTTTACACTTTTATTGTTTGTTTCCTTTAAAAAAATTGTTTAGTTTACACCCGTTTTACTTATGTACGTATGTATATATTATATATATATATATATATATATATATATATATATATATATATATATATATATATATATATATATATATATATATATATATATATATATATATATATATATATGCAAAAATTAAATTAAATTAAATGTAGTTTTGTGTAGAAAACATTAAAAAACGAGCTTTTTTCTGTTTTAAACGCTCTACAAGTCTGTTTCTAGTATAAAGTTAAGTATTACAAGTAAAATTTTTACGAATCAATGTGTCCCATCATTTGCATTAATGATTGAAGAATTAGTGTCACGCTGAGGCCAGTAACTATATGATTTACCCTATTTTCGATTTCTTGGTGATAAGATTAGGTACTGTGGATTTCTGGCTAATAAGATTAGGTGATCAGTCCTGCGCTTCAGATACCAATTCCAGGGTAATATTAAATAAATAATATAGCAAAAAAAATGGTTGGATTTATTGTAACCCCTCAATATATGGTGTATTTTTGTTCTATCCTCTCTGCATACTCTCTCGGAAAGCGGCGTGGTATTTATTTAGTCAGGTTCATAAACAGGCACAGCACTGACAGCGTCCTTCGAACGTCGTTCAGAAAAGACTTGAAATAAATCATTTACTAGGTAGATACCTAAAAAGTATACGTCCATAAATTAGGTCAAGATAAGCTCGCAAATATCTTGGCTGAAACTACTGAACCATCATAACGTATTAAGTGTATGAAGAAAAAACGTCCGACACAAAACTAACGAGCGTAGCTTTTTGACGAGAAATAATCGGTACGTAAATAAACAAGTAAAAATTACAATTTCCTGATGGATGTAGGTCAGCCTCCATAAAAGGGCGACGCTTTGGTAATTTTTCTAAACGAATAATCTGATAACAAAAATGGGAAAAAAGTTACAATCTTGCTGGATTAAGTTGAAAGTAATCGGTATATAACCTCAGTTATCAGTCCTGCGCTCCGGGTACTTGGCAAATGAAAAATCTTAGGGTTAAGCCGCTTGTGCACTACATGGAATTTTACCGTCCGGCAGTCCGGTTTTGGAAATTGAAAGCGACTACGACAGTTTAGCTTGCTCGAATTTACGCGCAACGTGTTTACGCACCGATCAAGAGCACCGATCCGAAGAAAGAGCACAAGCCAATCATCCCTTTTATATGCTAACTGGCGTGTCGGACGGTAAAATTCCGTGTAGTGCACAAACGCCCTTAGGGCGCTTTTCCACTACCCATAATTTTACCATCCGGCAGTCCGGTTTAGAAAAATGAAAGCGACTACGACAGTTTAACGTGATCGAATTTACGCGCAACGTGTTCACGCACCGATCCGAAGAAAGATGGACAAAAGCACAAGCCAATCCAAGCCAATCGTAATTTTAAAACGCTAACTGACGTACCGGACGGTAAAATTCCGTGTAGTGGACAAACGCTCTTAGTGAGCTTGTGAACTAACGGAATTTTACCGTCCGGCAAAATTCCGTGTAGTGCACAAACGCCCTTGGGTCGTTTGTGTATGGGTTTGAATAAAACGTTTAAAACGAAACGTTTATATTTAAACCCGTAGATGGACGCAGCTGTAGCTTCTGAAGCTAGTCTCGACCATATAATACTCGAGTGGTAAAACCCGAGTGTTTTACTTAGAATTTCATCCAAAATTATTATTATAACATTCCTTTTCCCGAGATAGGAGGTGGCCGATTATAAATAACGATCATCCGGTCACGTAGCTTAGGGATTATCAACGAAAGATCCCCAAGGAGGTCGAAGGAGAACGGCGCGTGGTGCCAAAAGCATCGGAAATTGCTAAATTGAACCCTGGAACAACGGGCTTCAGAGAACAATTTCGTCTACAGCCAGGCGGGTCGAGAGACTGCCCCGAAAATAAGTTAATTGCTTTTGTGAATGGTTTAGTCGCTTTGATATAGTAAAACCTCGATATAACGGACCTCTACTTAAAGAACTTCGGACACAAGAGGCAAAAAATACGGTCAAATGTAAAAAAAATCAAAACGTCAAGTTAATATTTTTCTTCAAACCCTTATCCGCACCCGATGGTGCATAGGGCACTGCGTCATATAAACGGAATGTCATCTTGATCGTCAACACATGAAGGGAAGGTGATCGGCCCTCCCCTTCAGGTACCAGTCCAGGGTGATATTAAATAAATATTAGAGTGAAAAATCACTTTTATTTATATATACCTACTGTTGATATTACACATGCTTAAATTCAAGTGTCGCCGCACGTAAACAATTTAAAACGGCCATGATAAACACAAATTACATATTATTTTTTGACATCTCATCAAAGATGAAGAAGAATATTCTTCTCCATCTTTGATGAGATTTCAAAAAATAATATGAAAATAACTCTTGTAATTGGAGATAATCCAGATTTTGTGAACAAGTATTTGGACAGACTCAAAATGTTGTAAACAAATTACATATGTCTCAAAAAGTGCAAACAAAACTTGATTCCTTTCTCAAAGTAGGATTATCGAAAGCAAGCGCGTCAATATCAAACAGCAACTTCACTTTACGATGAGTGTCCGAAGACAACAAATAGAATTTTGTTTTTGTTTTGTATTGTTTATTTTTATCTTAATACAGCGTTCATATTTAAAAAAAAATTAAGCCCCTTTTTAATATAACGGACTTTGGGCTTTAATGAACACCCTCTCCCTACAATTAGTCCGTTATATCGAAGTTTAACTGTAATAGAGCTTATCTTACTGATAAATTGAATGTCCGATAAGTATTCGATCGCGCCGAAATAATACATTAATCACGAACATGAAACATGTTTATGATTTTCAATCTTTAGGATAATGAAGATGGAATACGCGCGATAAAACTGCTTTATAAAAATGATGATCGAAGCACGGATAAGAAAAGCGACGGAAATCGATAAAAATCTATTAAAATCGTAAAATCGCTCACTAAATGTGTATTATATATATATATATATATATATATATATATATATATATATATATATATATATATATATATATATATATATATATATATATATATATATATATATATGTATATATATATATATATATATATATATATATATATGTATATATATATATATATATATATATATATATATATATATATATATATATATATATATATATATATATATATATATATATATATATATATATATATATATATATATATATATATATATATATATATATTTCACGTTTGGGACCGGTCAATCGGCCGCCTAGATAGTGCGATTTAACGCCTTTAGATTATTTTTTGTGGGGCTATGTTAAGGCTCATGTCTTTACTAACAAGCCCGCTTCGATTGACGCATTGGAAGACAACATTGAAGCATTTATTCGTGAGATACCGGCCGAAATGTTGGAAAGTGTATGCCAAAATTGGACTAAGCGGATGGACCATTTGAGGCGCAGCCGCGGTCAACGTTTGAATGAAATAATCTTCAAACATTAAATTATATGGACCGTACTATCGATTCAAATAAATATTTCATGCATTTCTCTGATTTTTATGTGTTTTTTTTCTTTAAAAACCGATAGCTACTAAAAAATCGCCCTTTATTACCCAACAACGAAAAATAACTCCTGTAATTGGACGTAATCAAGATTTGTGAACAAGTATTTGGACAAACTCAAAATGTATAAATTTACGCTATGGGGTCGATGCAATCGTAGATACCGAATCACAGACACATTTTGCCAGAGGATTTTGAACTTTCGCGCGGAGATATCGACCGGAGGGTCGCTTCCCTGACGCGCCGGCAGCGGTGGGAGAGTCGAGACTGAAAACTGAAAACTAACTGAAAGCGGAAAGCACGTGGCCGTTTCAGCCATAGGCACACAGTTCTGTGTGTGTCTATCTACACACGGCATCTTGGCCCGGCGCCAAGTCTCGGCCTAATGGAGCGAGTGCAGTACCGCTCCGAGAAGGAGTTGTCTCGCCAGTCCTAAACTGCTCCGAATCATTCATTCATCAGAAATCCCGTTAACCCTTAATAACTAAACATTCGTCTAGCGGACTACGCAATTAAAAACGTAATAACTCTTTTCTTTTCAAAACCGTATTTTTAGGTTATTTTTAACACACAAGTCCGCCGATTATTCCGACTCCTGACTTGCGAATAAGACTGAAATTGCAACACCACTTGAATGATCTAGGACGAGCGTAGTTTTAGTCGATTATTATTTTTTTTAATTTGTGTTGAGATGGTTTGGACATGTAGAACGAATAAGTGAGGAAAGAACGGTAAAACAAATTCATGAGGCGAATGTGATTGAAAAAAGGAGCAGAGGAAGACCGTGAAAAACTTGGCACGATCAGGTATGCCAAATACTTAACGGTCAGGTTTAAGAAAAGGTATTGTTCTATTCTCTCTGCCTACCCCTGCGGGGAAGCGGCGTGATGGTTAGTTAGTTAGTTAGTTAACTAATCCAAAGTATCGATTAAAAATAGGAACGGGTTACATGGCACTTAAGTTTGGTTTATTAGGAATGAATGTAAGGGACATTTAACAATAAATCACTATTCCGCACTGCTACAGTATCTACTCAATGAATTAGGGCCACGCAGAATTTCGCGCATTTTCTCAATTCAAACAGGAAAAACTCAGAGAAAACCTTGAATAAAACAACATTGAATTTTATTTACACATGAACACTTTATTACGCTTAAATTATGCATATATTTTCATATAAATATAGATAGTATTTAGTATTTCCACCTTTGGCAGAAATAACTGCCTCAATTCTTTTTGGCATACTTAAAATGCACTGTTTTATCATTTTTTTATTTCTTCCTCTTCTGACCAAATTTTTTGAATATTTTTTTTAGACAGTCTACTGTCGGATTTGGAAATGAGTATACCTTATTTTTTAACATGCTCCATACGTTTTCTATAGGATTAAGGTCCGGAGAATTTCCAGGCCAGGGGAGCAAAGGCAGATTTTTGTTAGACAAAAATTTTATTATTGATTTAGCCCGGTGGCAAGGTGCCCCATCCTGCATGAAGGTGTATGGACCTTCTGTTGGGTCGAGTGTATGGTAGAAGGGCAATAAAATTCGTTCGAGGACCTGCTTATAGGAATTTTGGTTCATTGTTCCTTCCACGAAAAACAACGGCCCAGGTAAATTGTTAATAATACATGACCATATCATTGTTGCAGGGGGGTGTTTGATAACTTTTACCACACAGGCCTCATTGTAACGTTCCATTGGTGTTCTCCTGACGAATCGACGGCTCTCTGTCACGGCTTCTAACCGGCACTCATCACTAAAGATGACCTGAAAAATAATGAAAATTTAAGTTTAATTCAAATATATAAGTTTATTTACTAAAATGATATGTTGAAAATTCAATTTAAATAAATACCTTTTTCCAATCATCTACCGAGTAATTTCGATGTAGCCTGGCCCATTTTAATCGATCCGCTTTCATTCGTGGTGTCAATTTTGGTACTTTTACAGGGCGCCTGCATTTCAGATTTATTTCGTAAAGACGTCGCCTCAGTGTTGATACCGATATATTTATACCCTCTTCTTCCAATTTTATTTTTAACGTTTTTGCTGATGCACTACGGTTTTCTAAGGCACTTTGAACGATTTTTCGATCAGTCCTCGGTGTTGTTTTTCTAATCCTACGACAGTTCTTTCGCCGATTGCTGGTGGCGGGTGACTGATTTTTTATTGATTTTGAAATTCTGTCCACTGTTTGACGAGAAACGTTTTCTTTTTTTGAAATTTCTCTATTAGATAGTATTCCTAATTTCAGTAGCACTATAACACTAGACTTTTTTTCCTCAGAAATGTCTTTACTTTTTCCCATTTTGCCCTTTTCAAAAAAAACACTTGTGCTTACAAAAAATTTTTATACTTTATGAACTAAAATTAAAAATTAAGTTTTTTTCACAAGACACGATAACTATATAACCTCTCTGAACAAAACAACAACCAGAACTCAAGAAACTTCACTAATAAATGAGATAGGACTATTTTTTGAACTTTCAACTATCTGTCTACCTGTGCTAATTAGGGACCTTTCTCAGAAAAAGGGTTTGAAATTTTGTAAAGGCTTAAATAATCCAGGTATATTTTACATATTATTGAAGGTAATATACATGATATTAGATGTCAATAGAAAACTTAAAGTATTTATGTAAAATAAATATAATAATCCAAAAGATTTCAGAGTATTCAAAAAAATAATGGGTGGCCCTAATTCATTGAGTAGATACTGTACTACATATCGCTCACTCCTTTCAACAACGTCATATTTCAAAAAAATTGATTTTTCAGGAGATCGTTTTTAAAGTTTAAAATTATAATGAAATGTATTAAAAATAAATATCGAGCCACTTATTTAACTTTTTACTGTGTAACAGATCTTTTTGAATAAAACCTGAATTTATTGGGTTGATGCAAAAGTTTTGACCGTTTTTTACATATATATTTTTTTAATTTTTTTTTCTTGTGTATTAGTTATTTAATAAATTATATAATTTCCATCAGTTCTTATAACCTTCTCCCATCTTTATATCAACTTATTAATACCAGTAGTATAAAATTCCGTGGATTTTAATGCGAAAAATGAAGTAAGGGATGTTTTTACCTGCTCTATTGAATAATTTTTTTCATCATTAAATTTTTTTGCAGTGATCGGAATAAATAAATATCAGTAAGAGCAAGATCTGGAGAATACAGTGGATGCTTGATAACATCCCAATTTAACTCATTTAGCTTGTGTTGGGTCATCATAGCCACATGTGGTCGCGCGTTGTCCTGATGAAACACTGCCCCTTTTCTGTTTACCAATTCTGGTCTATCCTTTTGAAGGACCATGTTCAATTTGGATAATTGCTGACAATATCGTTCTGCTGTACTTGTCTTATCGTGTTCCAAGAGTTCAAAATACACAATACCCTTATTATTCCACCAAACACAAAGTATAACTTTTTTTATGGGTTTCGGCCTTCGAAGTTGTTAATGGGGCTTGTCAGGTATAGTCCAATGTCTTTTTCTTGTCACGTTGTTGTACACGACCCATTTCTCATCTCCCGTCACCAAACGATGCAAAAAAGGTTCATGTTTTTGTCTCGCACTCAAAGCAACGCGCGTTGAAACACGATCCAATAAATTGGCAGCCGACAATTGATGAGGTACCCAAACGTCGTACCGCGAAACCATTTCCATACGCTTCAAATGTCTTAATGCGATTGTTTGGTTAACTCCCATCATTGACACAATCTCCCTGATGGTTAGACGTGGATTGGTGTCAATTATGACTTTTAATTCCTCGTCATCAGACTTCAATGGCCGCCCGGTACGTGGTTTATCAATGAGTGAAAAATCTCCAGATCAGAATTTTGCAAACCATCTTCGTACCTGTCGAACTTTGATGACATCTGCTCCATACACTTCACAAATGTTTTTGGTTGCAACACTCGCTGTGCTGTCTTTACGGAGTTCATAAAGTAAACAATGACGTAAATGCACTTTATCGAACGACAGTTTGAAAAAATACAAGGGGTTATTACTGTACTCTGGCCAGGCCAAAACTGAATAGAAAGTAGAGGGAAAGCATCCTTTATACAATGGAATCATAAAAAAAGAAGATACTATTTATGATTTTTGAAAAAAATATTTTTTACCTGGGATCATAAAAAACGGTCATTACTTTTGCATCAACCCAATATTTATTGATTTGGCGTTTAATTTGTAGAACTCCATTTTAATTTATGTATTAATTTTAAATCAAACACAGATTTTTTGAGTCTACTAAGTTGTATTTTATTAACAAAAACACATAAAAAATTATATTGTGACAATTGTTTCGCCTTGTTAGGGCATTATCAAACGAATGTCGAAACAATTGTCACAATAGAATTATTTATGTGTTTTTGTTAATAAAATACAACTTAGTAGACTCAAAAAATCTGTGTTCGATTTAAAATTAATACATAAATTAAAACCTGATTTTTTTTTCTCCATTTGAAAAATATTTAGTATAATTAAAAAAAGAATTAAACCTTTTCTTCAAAATGCAAAAATAACGCTGTAGCGGGCAAATATAAAGTTACAAATATGCCGCTTTTGCTGCGATATAGTACATTTTCTGGGCAATCCGAAAACATGAACAATTGACGATTTTTGATATGTGACGTTGTTGAAAGGAGTGAGCGATATATTCAAATGAATATGTATAGCTCAATTTTGGGAGCTTTAGAAAAAAATTATATATTTAAATAATTGTTATAAGATGATGTCAGTATCGATTTTTCTTTCGGCAGAACACCGTTTGTATAAAACCAAGTCGGAAATGACAGGTTTACTTGCTTCTAGAATGAAACACGTGGTGTCCGTGTTGTGCTAACACTTTTTAAAGCTCATTCATAATTGTAAACACGAAGACTCATCTGCATGTTGGCTTCGCCAAAGCGTGGTCGATTTAAAAAAATGTATCCGCTCTAAAGGCTAAAATGACTCCATGATAGTCATTATAGATGATTCTCGTAAGACTCAAAATATATTACACTAAAAAAAACATGTGTTTCCGACACCCAACGCATTCAACTAATCCCAGTCAGGGACCCAAAATGAATGAACTGAAAAAATACTTTACGGTAAGATATTTGTGTAAGTGATTAGTTATATTTTCTCATTTCGCTCACTCCTTTCAACAACGACATAAGTACCTATATCAAAACACTTAATTTTTTCGATCGTTTTTATTGTTTCAAAATATAATAAATCGCATTTAAAATAAATATCAAGCCACTTATTGAACTTTTTACTGTGCAATAGATCTTTTTACGTAAAACCTGAATGTTTTTTCTCCATTTGAAAAATATTTAGTTTATTAAAAAAATACACAATACATTTTCTCCAAAATGTAAAAACAATTCTTTCTGCCCTGTAACGGGTAAAGATAAAGTTTAAAATATGCCGCTTTTGCTGGGATATAGTACATTTTCTGGGCATTCCGAAAACATGCACAACTGAAAATTGACGATTTTTGATATATGACGTTGTTGAAAGGAGTGAACAATTTGTTTTGTTTAAACATGCTTATTACATAATGTGTTTTTTCGTGTGCCTATTTAGTATACCCGTTTATTATTTTTAATTTTAATTTTTGCCGTGTTTGCTTCGTTCAATTATTTTTATCTTTTTTCTTTTCTTTCTTATTTGTGTTTCAGTCTTATTAACCTTAATCTAATGCCCCAAAATGAGAAATACAAATTACTCATCAGGAATATTACATATGTGACTTATGTGTGTAATATGATTTAAAATAAATAAAAATAATAAAGATATTTAAAAATATATATAATATATAAACGATTTTCACGCATATAATATTAAAGGCATGTAAATATATATAAAAATAAAATAAAACCATTTCTTTTACTAGCAATATTTCAACTACGAGGATATGGGCTATGCGATTTGTACGAGGATATGGGGTGTTCAACGTATGAGGGGCTGAAGAGGATGGCGCATGATAGACTGAAATGGTGAAAAAAGTATCATTTGTTGCAGCAAACCAAGCAACATGATGGAGACCACAGAGATTTCATCTAAATTCAAATTTTCCAATGTTTCCTAGTTACTAAAATAAAAACGGATTATTTTACATACTTCAGAAAAACGTATTTTTGGATCGAATGACTAAAAAATCCGATCATTATTCGAATGAATGAATTAATCGATCGAATCAGCTCGATTACATTAATTTGATCCGTCCCATCGCTAGTTGATCACTCAACAGCCGAGGAAAAATGATGAAACAGGAATATTACGTCTTCTACATAATTTCGGCTATATCCGGGTTGGAATTATCCAAATATTTTGATTACGTTCGTTTGATGGCAATGTGCATTAAAAAAGAAGAAAAAACTTAAATAAATCTCTCCTGTGATCAAATGCGGAGTCAGTACGTGTGTGAAAGTTGTTTGGAAAATAGTACATTGGAATATGTATGCAAAAATAATTATGTATTTTATAATACATACTTATATCAGATTTATTACACACACCCGTTGTTAGAAAGTTAAAAATAAAATCTTACCATATACAAGTACATATTTTGAAAACAATAACTTGAAATTAATATTTTCTTTATTGATATCTCAACATAGATGAAGAAGAATATGGAAGTCTGGATATTCACAGGGCAAGAGAAGTCAAAATATAAAAATAACTCCTAAGTGGAGATGATTAAGGAAAGACTTGTTTTTTACCACTTGAGTTTATTAATGACTACTAGTTTTGGAAGCTTAACATCCATCGTCAGGTCTGTATAATAACTAAAATATAAAATAAATAAAAAACTGTTCTATAAATAAGGAGAGGGGTAAGTCAGGGCAAGGGGGTTAGTCAAGGGGGCAAAGTTTGAAAATAAAGGAAAAATGGAAAGCAAAGGTGAAGAATTTTAAAACAATATATAATTTAATAAATTATAAGATTTTTTTTTGGATTTCTAAATTTTCTAAATAATTCATAATTTGGCCTTTATGTGGTACAAGGTGTAATAAATTTTATTGGTGGTGAGAGTGGAATGAGTGATTCGTATCAATTATGTGATTTGCGAATTCGGAAAAATAATTACTAACAAGACCGCCACGATGTAAATGTAAATGTAAATTAATGTAAATGTATTTATGTATCTATTCTGTGAAATTTCCAAACAAAATAAAAACTAAACAGAGTGATTTTTTTCAGTCTTCAAGAGTTTTTCAGTGTCGTACAAAAGTGTCTCCGGAGCTGTGTGACTTGTGGCAACACAGAGCCGTAATTGGATTAAAGTTTAACTGGATATTTTCATTTCAAGGGCAACACCGGCAGAGGCGGGAATATAAAACGTGCACAGAGTGTAAACTACATAAATATACAAACCCTTTGCGTCTTGAATAAATAAATCCTCAGTCAAGTTACCTGTTCTGTAATACTGGGTGACATAGTGTTATAATTTCAGGCTATTACCATGACTCCAAGGTTATTTCGCAGACCTTTACGTAAATTGTAGGATTTTTTAAAAACACTTATCCGATGGTGCATAGGGCACTGCATCATATAAATGCAGGGTTATGTTGATCGTTAACACTTAAACATCAATTATCGTTGTTATTTTAAAATTCCGTCCGCACCCGTAGTGTAATGGTCAGCACGCTCGGTAACCGTGCTAGTGGTTAAGGATTCGATTCCCAAGGGGGGGGGGGTCAAATAAAAATATAAGTGATTTTTTCACTCTAATGTTATATTTCTTCAATATTACCCTGGACTGGTACCTGAGGCGGAGGGCTGATCACCTTTCCTTCATGTGTTGACGATCAAGATAACACTGCGTTTATATAATGCAGTGCCCTATGTGCAACATCGGGTGCGGATGAGGGTTTGAAGAAGAAGAAGACACAATAGTGTTCTATTACGTTACCTAATTTATTAAAATAAAATAAAACCGACAAACAAACAAAAAATACAACTTATTTTTTGATATCTCATCAAAGATGAAGAAGAATATGGAAGTCTGGGCATTTACGGGGTTTACGACCGTCATAGGCTGGTTTGAGTGATCACTTTACACACGTGTAACATTCACCAATTCTACCCATTATGGACAACCACACCACTCAAATTCTTGGAAGTTCTATATATATGAACCAATTTAGAAACCTTGTTCATGAATCACTAGAACTTCACTAGAGACATCTATTGGTGAGATGTAAAGAAAAATGTTGTAAAAAATACAACGCTACGAAATTAACTGAATTAGTTTCCAATTGAAATTGTGGCATTTCATTTCACGCAAGACTTATTTTCTCAGGAGAACGCACAAATATACCACATGGTATAACATTTACGTGTGTGAAAGATAGTGAATTGTTTGTTTGGCAATTGTGATGTGTGCGCTAAGTTTATTAGAGGCAAGTGCGCACAGTTGCCATTATTGCTTCGGACCCGACGATCTCTTAATTGCCTTTCGGCACCAACTATCTTAACCCTATGCCAGCACTGCCTTCATATCTTTATAAAGAAAATATAATTGTCCGATCGTTTAAAATGTGTCGGGTTGTGGTCCCGTGGTTAGTGTCGCGGACAGTTGAGTCAGAGTTTCTCGGTTCGAATCCACTATACCACAATTTGATACCTATTTCTAATAATGAGCCGCTTAGGCTCACAGAAATAGTATGAAATAAAAGTATTTTTGTAAATAATAAAAACAAATATTTCTTTTAAAAATAAAAATAAAATCTCAACTGTATTTTTAATTAAAGTTGTAGTTCGTGAATACCACTTTTTCTTAAAATCTATTGTGATACGTGTTTCGACGCATTCCGCATCATTTTCAAACACCGTATTTACGGTGTTACGGCGAAGAATGTGGTGTGGCGTTCCATTCTCTCTTCCGACCTCTGCGGGGAAGCGGCGTGATGGTTAGTTAATTAGTTAGTTAAATACAAAATATCCTGAGATAAGTTTCACACTAGTGATTTTTAGACTCCATAGTGCAGTGGTTAGCGCGCTAGGCCACCATACTGAAGGTCCCGGGTTCGATTCCCAAGAGGGTCAAAATAAATACACATTAGTGATTTTTCACTCTAATATTTGTTAAATATGACCCTGGACTGGTACCTGAAGCGGAAGGCTGATCACCTTTCCTTCGAGTATTTAACGATCAAGATAACACTGCTTCTATACGATGCAGTGCCCTATGGACCGTTGGGTGCGGATAAGAGTTAGGAGAAGAAGATTTTTAGACTTACTATTATATTCACACACACAATTGGTGAAAGGGTTAAAAATGTCCGCATGCTAGAACGAAAACTCGAGCCAGGTTCTATTTTCCTAATAACAATAAATTTTAAAAACGCGGTCATTATTTCTCCCGGGGTAATTATGATCGTATTTCGTCGGATTTTACGTAAAATGTACATCAAAGGTCTCGCGGTAATAATACATTATCCTATTCGAGACATTTTGTGTAGAAAAAAAAAACAAACTGATAATAATGTAAATCCGGGCTGATGTGCAGTACAGCAGTAATAAAAAAGAAGTTGAAGTCAAAAAGAAGTTGAAGTCTGGACTGGCATCTACAGGTGGAATTATTACAAAGCGATTGACGCATTTCGTCAGACGCAATGGACACAACGAAATTTAATACCACTGTTACTTCAAAGCCTAATTTACGATAAATAGCAACATAATTTTCTTTAAACTTTATAAAATAAAACAACTTTGTTTTTAACCACTTTTTTATTGGTACACTTTTTTTCAACCGGTTTCGACAAGAGCCTTGTCTTAAATTTTCTTTAAACTCGGCATTCTTAGCATTCTACCAATAAATCTTATATTTTATACTGCTACTACTGCTACCGTTTCTCCGCAGGGGTAGGCACAGGATGGAACGCCACACTCTTCTGCCCTGACATACACTTCTCGCCTCCTTCACATCCATTAATCTAGTCATACGTGCATTCCAATTACGCAGACTTTTGACCCCACCAGATTTTAGGTTCTGATTGATCTAGTCGTGGCTAGTCTTTTTCGGCCGTCCTCGTCCTGTTCTCCCGCTCACATTCGCCAAGGCAATTTCTTAGTCATACTCTCGTTATACGTTCGCTCCACATGTCCATACTACCTCAACGAATATATTTAAATGTTTTTAATTATCCCTAGTTCAGACTTACATATTTTCTAATATCTTCATTTTAAATTCGGTCATACAACGATTACTCACACATTTGTTTCGCTTCAATACATCAGCGTCGGTACCAGCGCTCCGTTGTGAACTGCCAGTTTACTATTTTTGTTTGAAATGAATATATCGTAGTCGTACAGGAGACTGACAAAACGTAAAATGTTCAGGAGGGCCATTTAAGTCACTTTTGCTTGGCAACAAAATATACATCAATGCAGTTAGTAATTTTTAACAAGACAATATATTATACTTCGAAGTTTAAAATCGCTTTGGGATTTTTTCAGGGCAATATTAAGCTAGTAAGATACCAAATAGTCAATGATCACGTTTTTGTAAAAAATGCACTTGGTCACTTTCTCCTATATGACTACGATATGGTTTTGAAAAGAAAAGAGGTATTTGAAAGGTAAGGAGTTAAAAAATATTAATTTGTTAAATTCGCATATACTTATGTTGAAAAAAATGTGCGCGGACAATACGCGCGGCCTGTCGCGTACTGACTTTGTATATCTGATCGAGTCTTTTTCGGCCATCGTCATTCAGTTCTCCCGCTCACATTCGCCACATATACCATACTTTCTTAGCAATTCTCAGTATATTTTATACACTCTAGATAATTTGGTATACCTGATCATGTCAAACATCTGCCAGCTTTTCGATTGCGACTCGATTTCTAAAGATGATAACATTTGTTTACCCTAAATCCGTTTCGACGTTCCTTTCCCATTAATTCATCACATTACTTTATTTATAATTCATCTCTTTACACGCGGCTTAATTTTATTTCTATCGCAAAATATTGGCACATCTCTCCAATTAAAATAAGAACAAGTGATTGTACACAAGAAAAACGACGGAGAAAGAGTTCAAGGAGATGGAAAATAAGGCAACAAAAAAATATGCTAAACAGAAAAGTAAATTGTGCAAGCAAGTAGGGCAGGTCGCAAAGAAAAGACTTTTCATCTGTCACCGGCGCGGCGAGCCGGGATGGTGGGGGGAGGGCCCATCAATCATCGTGATCTGATTGGCTCGTCCCCAAAACAAAAGAACGTCTCGTGCTGGCTGACTCGAGCGAGCCAGGGGAAGATAAAGCACGCCGTTCTTTATGCTCCGGCGTAGACGGTCGCCTTCCTTTGAACCGGTGACACCTGTCTCCGGGTGGAAAATTATATTTATTCGGAAACGTTTATAAGTAGAGATACTTGTTTACAAAATATGGGAAAGTCTGCCAGAAAATTACTAGTGAAATGTTTCCACATCAGATAGTAGATCAAGATAAAATATTTACCTCGCGATATAGCTGATTGATGTCAGGTTATGTTGGTAAAGTCAAAATCGGTGCATACATGATTTGCGTTGTTGAAATCAAGTAAAAACCAAATTAATATAATATTTTATAATTTGTAAAAATAAAACTTTTATGTTATAATACAAGCCATACCCGGCCACGCGTTTCTGTGGCTCAGTCTGGTTAAATGAAAAATGAAGATCAAAGATGAAGAAGAATATGAAAGACTGGGCATTT
This sequence comes from Brachycentrus maculatus, assembly GCF_059751285.1. Classification (NCBI taxonomy): domain Eukaryota; kingdom Metazoa; phylum Arthropoda; class Insecta; order Trichoptera; family Brachycentridae; genus Brachycentrus; species Brachycentrus maculatus. The sequence goes on from NW_028280769.1 coordinate 1,461,478, forward strand.
ACGGGGCTGACGACCGTCATAGGCTGGTTTAAGTGATCATGTTACACACGTGTAATATTCACCAATTTTACCCATTATTAACAACCACACTACTCAAATTCTTGGAAGTTCTATATGTATGAACCAATTTTGAAACATTGTTCTGAATCACTAGAACTTCACTAGAGACATCTATTAGTGAGATGAAAAGAAGCTTTTTATTGAGCAGAAACTCTTTTATTAGTAATTTTATTGTGAACAAGTATTTTGACACACTCAAAATGTTGTAAAAAATAAAGAAAAGAGATAGCAGACGTTTAAAATATTTTCAATTTCACAATGCTTGTGTGGCAGTGGCGTGTACAGATAATTAATTACGGTAAGCAGTAGAGGTAGTAGTAAGGTAAGCTAGTTAATACTAAGTAAGGTAGGGTAGGTACTGGTTGCGTATTTATATGTCACGCGGGTAAGTTAGGATAGCCACTGCTTTTCTGCCAATATGAAAGGCACGCCCCTGCATGTAGGTATACAATATTTGTAAAAGCTGTCAAGAAACGCGTTTTCCGCTATGAGCAATGTTTAGTAATGCGTGTGTTACTGTAACGTTCAATAGATGGCGCTGCCCACTATGGTCGGAAGAAAATTATTTTAAAAAAGGCATGTTTTTACCTGTGACAAAAAACACGCAAATTGTATCAAAATTTCAAAACAATTGGTGAATAGCTTTAGAGGATTTAAAGATTTTGAACAAACTAACGTTTAAATTTTTATTTGTATATATATGTGTCCCTACACCTTTGAATGGTGAATATACAATCGATGAGAGGAATTTTTAAAAACAACATTTTGAGTGTGTCCAAATACTTGTTCACAAATATGGATTATCCCCAATTAGGCGTACAACCACGCCACTACTACGAGTTCGATCAATATATCTAGAGTTTAAAAAAATTCAGTAGTATGGTTGTCAATCATGGGTAGAATCGGTAAATGTTACACGTATGTAAAGTGATCACTTGACCAAGCCTAATACTCTCGTACGTCCTGTAACTGCCCAGACTTCCATATTCTTCTTCATATATGCCTTGATTTAAAAAAAACATATTTTTAAAAGTTCGTTTATGTAATTAACGCTGTTGGAGGTATAATATTTTTACTTAAACAAATCATCGTATTTACATTAAAAATAGCACCGTGTGTTTGACGTTAACCACCATAGATAAATATATGAAGATCGAAGAAAATTCTTTACCCGAGTTGAGTCAACCAAGGTCGAGTCGTTCATTACTTATTAAAGCGGCCCATACACGGTCAACTTGACTGTGTCGACCTTGTCGTAAATTCAAATACATTTTTTTTTTAATTTCATTATTTCAATACTAATATTATTTACTTATCGGACACTGGATTCTTCACCATAAAGAGATGTCAATTTCAAAGGTGTCTCAACTTGATATGAAACGTGTATCATTCTTTCCTTTTTTATGAAAGAAGATGGAAGCCTGAACATCTCAGCGCTTACGATCAAATGGAATAAGCTAACACTTCCCGAATTCCTCAAGCTTAGCGTGCGTCGAAGAGGTACTAGGTAAAAATCTGTATTCGCAGTATTTGTACATAATGCAAACTATGCCATGTTCTCTCCGATTCCGCGGCTTCACATGTTAGCCAATGCTATTGATAGTATAGATTTATTTGATATTAATCTTGAAGTCTGTACTTTCTCAACATTTCTTCTCCATGTTATAATGGATAAATTTAAACGTTGTGTTTCACTCTCTCTCACCGCTCGCTGATAGTGTGTGAAGGAGACGTGTATTTACCAGTGCTTACTATTTGTTATTTTATTATTACTTTATGTTTAAGACATTTTGTTTCTCTATTAGTGTATTCAGTAGTGTATTTTTATATTAGATACCGTATATAATAAATCCCTTACCGCACCCCAATGGTGCATAGGGCACTGCTTCATATAAACGCAGTGTTATCTCGATCGATTACACATGAAGGAAAGGTGATCAGCCCTCCACTTCAGGTACCAGTCCAGTGTAATATTGAATAAATATTAGAGTGGAAAAACCACTTATATTTATTCAACCCCCCTGGGAATCGAACCCGAATACTTATATGTATTATGTTAAAGGCTTTAGCCGTTCAATAAATAAATAAATAAATAAATAAATTGATGGCGTAACAATCGGCCTACTTCACGTATCGAAAACCTTACCGGTATGCGGAAGGATCTAAGACCATTGCATATATACACAGGTGTCAAGAATCAATGCAATATTGATGTATCAATATGTATTTCTTTAAGGGGGTATGGACATGTGGAACGAATGGGTAGCGAGAGAATGACTAAGAAAATATATGTGGCGAATGTGAGCGGAAGAACAGAACGAGAACGGCCGAAAAAGACTTGGCACGATCAATGAGAACTTAAAATTTGGTGGTAACAAAAGTCTGCGTAATCGGAGGGCATATATGACTAGATGTATGGATGTGAAGGAAGCAAGGAGTGTATATGTCAGGAGAGAAGAGTGTGGCATTCCATCCACTCTGCCTACCCTTACGGGGAAACGGCGTGATGGTAGAAGTAGTAGTAGTAGTAGATGCATCAATGATGGGCAGAATGATGAACGTTACACAAGTGTCGTGTAAAATAATCGCTTAAGCCGTCCAAATGCCAGGTCGTAAGCCCTGGGATACTCAGACTTCCACATCTTTCATAAAAAAGAAGAAATACATGCTTCATATCAAGTTGAAACATTTTAAAATTTATTATTTCAACTCAAATTATTTCAACGTGAAATGTTGACCATCAATCTGCCTCCAGACTTCAAACACGTCCTTCAACATAAGATGAGAACAAGGTTGACACCAAATTTGATCGTGTATGGGTCCCTTAATGCAATGTTTGCTATGAAAATTCCAATCGCGTGCTGCAGTCAATAAAACGGATCAAGTTTTTTTTTTAAATTATTAAATATCGCGTAACATCTTAACCGACGCTTACGCCCTGAAATACACAGAACAAAGTTCGCAAGCTTCTGATTAACCTGTGGTCATGACACGAGTCAATATTATGAAGCCAACATTTCAATCGACAGTGCCAATTAAAAAGTAAAACCGTATTCAACGTAGCGTGCGGTCGTGGTTTAAAGTGTCTGATCAATTTATCGCAAAAGACGATGCAGTCATAGTTTATTTATCTTTTAAATGAACCCATAAAACGGTAGCTGTTTATTGATTCGATCGGATTAATGGATAAGAGAACAATTACGCCTTTTATTAATAAGTAATTAATATTTTCAGTCATCATTTTGTTTTGGAAAATTCGCCTTCGCAAAAACGTTTTTTTCGTAAGTTGGCAATAAATGACGTCACAGAAACGATGGAGTTATTTTAATATTGGTAACATTGCTAAATTATTGGCGGCTCTATTTGTTGATGTCTATGGTGCGACTTCGTGTTTTCTTCTTATTAACCTATGAATTTCCCATGCTCGCTAAATAGCTGGATTATTTAGTTTATCACACAGTCCACTACAAAGGCATTGTTTATAGTAAGTTGCAGTGGAGTGAGTGTCTAAAGCCCCGATTACTTGGATCCATGCCAGAAGAAGAATAAAAAACTACTGTTCTTTTTTTTAGAACAAAGCAAAATAAACATTAATATGGGAGTGACTCCATCCGAGTACAGCAATAAGTCCGAATCAAAAAACCGAATTATTTGTTTTTTTTTAAAGTAATTTTTGTTATAATAAGTATCTGTAAACTATATTACTAGGGTACAATATATTTTACGCGGTACCTCCTTAAAAAATAGACAAGCTCTTGTGCTTGGCGAGAGAGTTATCTAGGTTGTCTTTATCTTACAAATCTCTGTAGCTTCTAGACATTTGAAACCGGTAGACATTATTTGTCCGCCTCCGTAGTGTAATGGTCAGCACGCTCGGCTACCGTTCTGGAGGTCCCGGGTTCGATTCCCAAAGGGGGTTAAAATAAATATTAGTGATTTTTTCACTGTCATATTTATTCAATTATCCTGGACTGGTACTTGAAGCGGGGGGCTGATCACCTTTCCTTCATGTGTAAACGATCAAGATAACACTGCGTTTATATGACGCAGTGCCCTATGCACCATTGGGGTGCGGATAAGGGTTTCAAGACAAGTCAAGACATTATAATAAAATATTTATAGTGATTTTGAAACAAAGTTACATATTAATTGTAAACATAATCTTTACTTTGTAAGTGTAAAATCAATATCGTTATATAATTTTAAAATCAACAATAGTATTTTTATCGTACCTAGAAGTAGATAAGTTGTAATATCAAGATGTTGCGTGTATAAATACGAGTAGATAAAGATTGACCCATATTTCAGTATATTTGCAGATTGCAAAACTTCTTTCTTTAACCATGAAACCAAACTTCAATACGTATTTAATTGTGTTGGAAATATGCATTTTCATTCTGCTGACGTTTTTTTTATCTGTATTTTGAAACCAACAGTCAAAACCAAACAAACCCACGCATTAAACAGTTTCAGTGATCACTTGTCGATGAAAACATCTGTAGTTTTCGAACAAGTCGTGTTGAATGAAATAAAACTCAATTAGTAGTCTTATAATTTCAATGTAATATTTATTCAATATTACCCTGGACTGGTACCTGAAGCGGAGGGCAGATCACCTTTCCTTCATGTGTTAACGAATAAGATAACACTGCGTTTATATGATGCAGTCCGCTATACACCACTGTGGGGCAGATAAGGGTTTGAAGAAGAAGAACTATTTTATTCATCATGGACATTTTGAGATTCTACCCTAATTTTAACTGTCAGTAATCAACATATCATTCCACAAAGTTGATACCGAATCAATAAATGTGGAGGTCCTCGCCAAAACGTTGCATTTCCATTATCAATTTTAATTTTATTAATTTTAAGTAATCAGGAATTCGAGCTTGTAAAATTGTTACGTTTTGGTGCGATTTGATGATTTCATATTGGTTTAACACGGAATTGGACACGTTTCGTCGCAATTTTAATTAAGATTTCGATAGAATACAGTCAACAGATTTGCATTTTTAGACAAGTATTTTTGTGCAATATTGGAAATAACTAATAAAAGCAACTTTTTGGTGAGGACCTCCACAAGTTCGCCACCCCTGCCAGTATAGTCCGTCCGCAGCAGGACGCGCTGGACGTGACGTCACGGCGGTCCGGCCCCCGCCCGCTCACGTGGTGCTTACCTGCCGTGTCACGTTGTCTCCGCCGCAATCACGTGCAGCCCACGGCACACATCCTATCAAACGACACGGAGTGACGTCACGGGGAAAATTAACGACACGTATTTCGTTAATGAATCAACCCGAGAGATGTTTATTCGACGACCGCTAAACGGACCGTCACAAAATTGTCGCCAAAAGATTTGTGTGTTCAGTGTATTAATCGCGGACAGCATAAAAATGAATATGAATGAACTAGACCTGTGGATGCTGAGAGAACAATGATATAAAACAATGATATGTGTCACCCACTTTCAAAATCCGCCAGATCCAATTTTATAAGATTTTAAAATAAATACTCTATTGGAATGCTAGAGAGCGGGGATAGGTCAAAAATTAGGATTACGTCATTATCGGTTTGTGTCTCGTGTATTTTTTTTAAATACTGAAAAAAAATCTTAAGAATTCTTTATTTCATAATATTTTATCTAAAGATAGACAAATCTTTCAAACATAAATGTTACTTGGTGAATTTTGCATTTTTTGGAAAATCGACTTAAATGGATCTGGCAGATTTTGAAAGAAGGCGACACATATATGCATTGATACATTGATTCGCCGGAAATGCAGGAACGTATAAGCTTTAGAGTTCCCGGTCGGATCACCAGGGCAACTGACACCTTAGCGCTCCCCACGAGTAGAACAAACTCTAAACAAAGTTTCCTATATTTTGAATATTGAAAGCATTATAGGCAAAACATCGCGTTCACTTCATATTAGAATTACTTAGTTACTAAGGATGCAAGTAGACTGAATGCAGTCGTGATGCGATCTCTCGGTGCGGTGAAACGATATACGATAGATGTTCCAATGGTGAAAAAAGAATCATAGACATATATTATTTCCGTCAATTAAAATGTTTTGTTTGAGAATAACCCCACAAGGCTAAACAGCGATCATCATAAATAAATCTCTAGTACAATCATTTGCTTTTTACTGCGCGTCATATTCTGCCTTTCAGCCCACCTCGGCTTTCATTTGCAATTTTTAAGCAGAGATATTTTTTTGTAATTCTTTTTTGTAAATTGTTTTCGTTGGTCACGTTATGACGTACTCGCGTAAAAAAATTCACATAATTTCAAGAACACACAATTTCATGAAAAAGTCACCCGAGAACTGAAACCATCATAAATGCTAACAAAGGTTTGTGGAATGAAAGGAAAAAAAAAGACTTCTGAGAAAGAAACACTTCGCTCACTCCTTTCAACAACGTCATATATCAAAAATCGTCAATGTTCAGTTGTGCATGCTTTCGGAATACCCAGAAAATTTACCATACCCCAGCAAAAGCAGCATATTTTAAACTTAATATTTACCCGCTACAGGGCAGAAAGTGTTGTTTTTGCATTTTGAAGAAAAGGTATTGTTCAATTATTTTTAAAAAATATATTAAATATTTTTCAAATGGAGAAAAAACATTTAGGTTTTACCTAAAAAGATCTAAAAACGTTCTCCTGAAAAATCAAGTTTTTTTATATATGACGTTGTTGAAAGGAGTAAGCGATTTATTTCGAAGAAAAACTTTTTGAATATAAAAACGATATTTTAAGCAAAAATATTAAATTACGTCCACATTTTACCAGGGTTTGATGAAAATTAAGTTGCTGGCTATTGATTAGTGGCCCTTCACTTCGCAGTATGGATAACTGTATCATCACTCTGAACTTATATTTCTAATTTCTTGAATGTTTTTCGCAGATACTTTGTGGCACCTTTTGTAAACTTTATAAAATAAAATAACTTTGTTTTAACCACTTTTTATTGGTACACTTTTTCCAACCGGTTTCGATAAAAACCTTGTCATCATCAGGGTTTATGTACTAATTCTAAAACATTGAAATACTCATAAGTAAGGTTATATTCGCTGCGCAATGCTCAATAAAAGAAACATTTAGGAATTTTTCCCGTTTTTTTAATCACATTTTCATATGGTGTACGGAGTGCGTGGAAGTTTTTGGCATCGTAAGGGAAGGCTATAACTATGAGTATTTTAATGTTTTAGAATAAGTACATAAACCCTGATGATGACAAGGTTCTTGTCGAAACCGGTTGGAAAAAGTGTACCAATAAAAAGTGGTTAAAACAAAGTTGTTTTATTTTATAAAGTTTATATATCTAAAGCTACTGATGCTGATAGTTATGCAAGCTGTAGAGCTAACTAAAGATGGCTTTTCAGATAGAATCCCCGCCATTGCGACGCACCAGCCTGTAATTCCATCTTGAATGAAAGGGACCATCTGAATGTAATCAGCGAGCCGAGATTCATATGGTTTCTAATGACAGAGATATCGAAAAATGCAGTACAGAGTGCAAGTGCATCTATTCGCGACTGCAGGCGGTCATTGATCTCGGTGGACACACTAATCAGCAGGTTGGCACCCCGCCACACAATGCCAGAAGACAGAGTCTAATTCCACAGCCAATAGTAAAGAGCATGCTCGGCTGTCCAAACTCAAAACACAGTAAGGGACATTTTTTTGTAGTACTTTTTTTTGCATTTTTGGACTAAGTAGATTCTACTTAGTCCAAAAATGCAAAAAAAAACGTACTACAAAAATGTCCCTTACTGTGTTTTAAGTTTGAACAGCCGTGCTATAGACATGTGATAAAAATTGTGTGATGTCTAAATTATGATGTTTGATCAAAAGTACTGCGTCGTAAGGGCGTTATCTTTGTGCAAGATACTACATTATCAAGTGCAGAAAGTTGGTAGAATTCCATTTTAAATTGTTGGGTCATATCCAAAATTAAATACCGTTATTGGATTGAATTCTACTTTTATTTACACATATCGCTCACCCCTTTCAAGAACGTCATCAATCAAAAAACTTGATTTTTCAGGAGAACGTTTTTAATTTAAAAATATAATACAATGTATTAAAAATAAATATCAAGCCACTTATTGAATTTTTACTGTGCATCAGATCTTTTTAGGTAAAACCTGAATGTTATTTCTCCATTTGAAAAATATTAAGTATATTTAAGTATATAAAAACAATTAAACAATAACTTTTCTTCAAAATGCAAAAACATCACTTTCTGCCCTGTAGCGGGTTAAATATTAAGTTAAAAATGTGCCGCTTTTGCTGGGATATAGGACATTTTCTGGGCATTCCGAAAACATGAACAACTGAAAATTGTCGATTTTCGATTTATGACGTTCTTGAAAGGAGTGAGCGATATATGATAATATGTTACGCGTTTCGTCTTATTAAGACATAATCAAACACTGGCTAAAAATATTTACAAAATGTCTTTATTTGCTAACAATCAACCATTACATACAAATCCACATTACCCACTGAAATACCCACCATTATACGTACCCCTAGACCTAATAATATTTAATAATAGCAATTATTGTTAGTATATAAAGACTTGTGAAGGACAGTATAGATACAGAATGAGATGGGGCGTTTAGTGTATCGCGTTACCAATCACCGGTTGATACTTTTATGATCGATTTCAACTGACGGAAACGCGTGACTATGATTGGACTTACAGTGATGCCTCGCATAACGAACGCTGCGCATAACGAACGTTCTGTTCGTCTATTACGTGACTCACACAACGAACCTCGCTGCACACAGAGGAATGTATCGTAGTTGACAAATCGAATCAAATCAATTTATTCAATAATTAATACTTATATACATAACAAAGTAAAATTTAAGGCGTATACATTGAAAACATATAATAAAAAGTAAGCAAGAAGACTCTTGATAACCACCCTACATATGCGAGCGTACGTGATACGCGGCTTTTTTCCGCACCATGCGCTAACCCTGTGCCAAAAATATTTGATGCGAGACAGAGAGAGGGAACACGCAAACGAAAAAGTACATCAGTTCCGTCCTAAAAGCACAACAAACATTGTTTTCATAATTCTGATTTTTTCTACAGAATTAACTCAGAAAATAACCCGAGAGTAGGGTGGTTAAAGATATAGAAAATCCCGGTTCGGAATACCACTATTTTAACCTATTGTGACACGTGTTTCGATGCATTCAAGATCATTTTCAAACACCGTATGTGAATCTAAGTCTTTGAGTAAGTAACAGAGTGCAATAATTTAAGCGTATGTGAGTCAAATAAGTGGTTAGTTTCTATTATGTGATTCGTCAATTCTGAAAAATAATTACCAGTAAATCCACGGCAATATTTTCTGATTCTAATTTTTAAATTTCCCGCAGTTTAGCTAGTATAATTTTTATCGCAGTCTCCACAAGAAATTTCATATATCCACCGCTTCGAAAAAGAATAAGGATAAAAGTGAAGTCCCGTTTGAACTGTGCTAGTCTGGAAGTTGGAAGTTGGCCATCCACAATGACGAGGAGCTCAACAAGCTGCCCTCCAGCGTGACGACCATCGCTCAGGAAGGCATCCTGCCCAACACCTTGGCCATTCTCCATGGGATCAAGAATAAGGCGTTTCTTTGTCGGCTCGTCTTTTCCCCGCTCCAGACTCGACGGCCAGAGACCGATTGACGACGTTTTAATCCATTTATTTTTTGTATTTCATTATCATCATCATCCTATTATTATTATTATCCATGTCTTTATGCCCCTTGAGGTAATATTTTACGAAAATGGCGCTATACAAATTATCCAAATTATTATTATTATTATTATTCTATCAAAAATGTTTAGTTTCGATTTTGAACTTCCAAGAATTTGACTTCAATTGTTATTGGTATAATACACAATACTGAACTAAATTTCTGCACTGATTGGCGTGATAAGCTTTAAATAATCGAATACAACAACGATTTATTTGAAAGAAGTTGTTATTTAATTCGAACGCCCTTCACTAGTGGGCAATAGTTGGGTAGGCACATGCCTACTAGATTATGTTGGTCTACGTGCCATTTTAACCGTCAGCAGTAAACGGTTGCATCCATCTCTTTATATACATCCAGACCCTAAACTTTTACTATTCTGCCGCATGTACTGCATAATTAGTAGGTCTTCTCACTCGGAAAGGTCGACACCGCATCCACAACGCGCTATTAGGCAGCTTGTGCACCACATGGAATTTTAGCGTCCGGCAGTCCGGTTTTGAAAAATAAAAACGACTATGACAGTTAAGCGTGATCGAATTTACGCGCACCGTGATCGCGCACCGATTCGAAGAAAGAAAGACAAAAGCACAAGCCAATCCAAGCCAATCATCCGTTTTATATGCTAACAATGCCGGACGGTAAAATTCCGTGTAATGCACAAACGCCCTTAGTATCTAAAATATTTACTATTGAACTCCATACGCAGGTCTACCGAACAATAAAATGACAATAAATGTAATTATTTTTCAGAATTCGCGAATCACATTATAAATTTTTATTTTATTTAATATAGTTACATTTTTAATACAATTTCTGTACATTTCTACTTAATACAATCCTGTAATTTTAGTTGCGCTGAGCCTCTCCAGAGAAGAGACTGAGCTCTTGTGCTTGGAGAGGGACTTTTTTATTCCTTGTTTTTGTTTTTGATAGTGACCTGTTATACATTTAAACAAAATATTATTGGGGAAAATATTTTTATGCGAGGTACGAGGGAGTTGTCTCGTTTGGTTTTTTATTGTATAGTCTGTACCATATATGTATTTAGTAAGCGCTAACTTAACGTTTCTTTTTTAGAGTGTTTGTGTCTTTTTTTACATTATAGAAACTCACCACCACTCATTTGACTCAAATACACTTAAATTATTACACAAATTATTATTAAATTAAATTATTAAATTATTATTCAGTTACAAGCAAAGGTCAAGTCATAGACAATTTAAAAAATTTAAAAATACATAAAAATTTAAATTGTGATAAAACGTTAATTGATAATGTGCTTTTTCAAAATACGCCACCACTATTGTCTGTGTTTCCTTTTACAAAAAGTCCCATTCTTTAACCCTCCCCCTTCTATTTATTACCCTACTAACATCTTTAATAATAATAATAATAATAATAATAATAATAATAATAATAATAATAATACTAATACTAATAATGATAAATTATTCCAGTTTGACTAAGTGGTGGGTGCAATACTTAGTCAGCCATATCGCTCACTCCTTTCAACAACGTCATAAATCAAAAATCGTCAATTTTCAGTTGTGCGTGTTTTCGGAATGCCCAGAAAATGTACAATATCCCAGCAAAAGCGGCATATTTTTAACTTAATATTTACCCGCTACAGGGCAGAAAGTGTTGTTTTTGTATTTTGAAGAAAATTTATTGTTTAATTATTTATTTAAATATACTAAATATTTTTCAAATGGAGAAAAAACATTCAGGTTTTACATGAAAAGATATGTCGCACAGTAAAAAGTTCAATTAGTGGCTTGATATTTATTTTTAATACATTTTTAAACTTTGAAAACGATCTCCTGAACAATTAAGTTTTTTGATATATGACGTTGAAAGGAGTGAGCGATATGTTTTACAACTTTTTTTTATAAAATGAAAATTACAATAATTAACAAATATAATTTTTTTTAAATAAAAGAACGGCGAAAGAAAAAGATTCATATACTTATACCTATTTTTTATCGTTACTATTCACCTGTCAAGGAAAACATCTGTAGTTTTCGAAACTAGTCGTGCGTAATGAAATAAAACTCATTCAGTGGTATTAATAATTTTCATCAGTATTATTATTAAGAGGGCACAAGGAAATATTATAACGCCTGAAAAAAATAATGACAATCGAAATTATTTAACAATATTTTTCGTGATTTTTCCTCAAGTTACCACCGTAATAGTCTGTTTGCAAAAATGTTTACAGGATAAGCATGTATTAGTAAGAACCTACGTCACTCGACCTCCGGATATATGCAGGTATGTAAATATTTATTCAATTCCGCACATTCATGAGTGATTAAAAAACTCTGCAACAGATTGTGTACATAGGCACTGCGAACAATGTATTGTATAATAAAAATTATAATAAAATAAACTGTTAACGCTAAAAGATTTATTGAATAATAGTAGTAAAATTAATAAAACAGATACAGTATTACCCCGCTTAACGCCACCCCTATTTGCGCTGTTTCGCTATAACGCTGTTTACATAGAGCGATTTAGTGATTCACAGAGCAAGGGAAAAATGCAATCTTTTACTCGGGATTTCCTAATACATATTTATTCGGTCATGTGTACGGTGTGTCGACTCCCAATATGTTTATATACAACTACTACTACTACCATCACCCCGTTTCTCCGCAGGGGTAGACAGAGAGGATGGAACGCCACACTCTTCTGTACTGAAATATGTCATACATGCCCTCCGATTACGCAGACTTTTGACACCACCAGATTTTAGGTTCTGATTGATCTGATCGTGTCAAGTCTTTTTCGGCCGTACTCGTTCTATTCTCCCGCTCACATACGCCAGATATATTTTCTTAGTCATATGTTATACGTTCGCTCCACATGTCCATACCACCTTAAAGAAATCTTCTTGATCTTTTAAATTATCCCTTGTTCAGCCTTTCATTCCTTTCTTAAATCTTATTTTTGAATTCTGTAATTCAATCATTTTCCATACATTCGTCTGAGGGAGATCATTTCTATAAAATACAAGTATATACAATATGTACTACAAAACTGTTATGTCATTTGAAACGCATTACTTTAAGTATATAAAAAATCGCGATGGTTGAACACTGCGTACAAAAATGGCACACATACGTGCACGGAAATGTGTCATTTTATTGTCATTTATAGACCCCGTTTAGCGCATTATTTTGCTGTCATTGAAGCTGTACCCGTACTAAGCGGGGTATTACTGTACCCATAAGACTTATTCATGTACGAGGCTCGAGTACAAAGTACAGATAAAACGCAATACAGCCGTTGTCTTTGTTCGTTCTGATGTTCAGCTCTATTGCTGTTTATCCATCGTTTATGATACATGACAATCCATATTGTATCGCGATTTATCGATAGGTTTGTTCTACTGCGTTTTGTCGATAATTCACCCTTTAAAAACAGGAAAATGAAGTTTTTTTTAGTGAAATTATATAACAATTTTTTTTTCGTCTCGTTGATAAAGCGTTATCTTGTTAGTTAATTATATCACACTGTAGTTGTCAGTCCTTGGCACCAAATATTTATATTTTCGATATCTCTTGTATTCTTTCCCTTTTTTATAACCCAAAATAAAATGTTGGTGTTAATATGATGTGTAATTATATTATTTTGTGAAATGTAAAAACAGAAGAAAATAATAAAAATCACAATTTATGTGATTTTTATACATTAAAAAAAATCCATATTGTAAAAATAAAACTCACCAGTTTATTCGTGTGAACACGACTATTTTCAAGAACTACAGATGTTCTCATCAACGGGCAAAAATACAAACTGATTTTTTGAGTTCGTATTTTTACCTGTTGATGAGAACACCTGTAGTTCACGAAATTAGTCATGTTTACATTAATAAACTCAAAAATATGTCTCATACAATTGTTTTTTTTTTTAAAAATATTTTCATACTAAAAAAGTGATCTTATAGGGTTTATTTTTATTTTTTTTACTCAAAAGTGTTTTATACAAGTGTTTTATTTTTGTATTCAAATGTAAATTTTACTATGACGTCAGCGGGCTCACTAAAGGTTCAATTTGTTCAAAAGTCTAAACAATGTCGATATGTAAACAGCATGACGTGAAAAACATTAAACGTATCACCATTTGATTGAAAGTAACAAAACTGTTGGCTATTTGTGGCAAAATTGTGGGATCGTCGAAATCGAGATAGAGAAAGTATATTTAACCCTTAGCAATCGAGTGCCGCCATAGAGGCGGCATGCCTATTTTGCCGTATTTCTCGAGTGCCGACTAAGAGGTCTAATTTATTGTTTTTTTTTTACTTTTCAATATAATTTAAAGATAATCATATGAGTATAATTAAAAAGCAATAAGTTATGTAATTAAAATTATTTTTAATTAAAGTTTTCCCTGGTTAATACCGCTATTTCTTAGAATGTTCCCTGATTCTTGTTTTGAATTTTCTGGAAGGGGAACATGAATTTTGTTTGAGATATAATAATTTTTCGGAATTCGCTAACCATTTAATAGATAATGATCACAAATTTAACCGCAATAATGTAGAAATCCTAAAAATAATTAATACGAAAAGCCATAAACTGCAACATTTTGAAACAATAGAAATTCATTAAAATATAAATAACAATAAACCATAATAAATATTATGACAATGACTTAAGCTTCCCCCCTATTGTCTGTGTTCCCATTGATAAGTAATAAAAAAATATTAAATAAATAAATAAAAATAAGAAACAGCTCCTACCCCCTCTTCAACCTTCAACGTCCCAAGGACCCAACTCTAAAATTTAGAATAAGCTTCACATACGCGGTGTTTGAAAATGATACGGAATGCATCGAAACACGTGTCACAGTAGATTTTAAGAAATAGTGGTATTTACTAAGTAAAACATTAAATTAAAAAAAAAATAGATTTGTATCCTCGGGACGTTGAAAATTGCGAGGGGACAAGAGCTGTTTCTTATTTTAAGTGGTATTTACAAAGTGAAACTTGAACTAAAAACGGATAGGTATTACCGCAAAGTGACTGCCGAATCAATTGATGAATTTTAATTTGAAAAGTTGGCAGGTAAAGGGTTGAAATCTTAATAAACATGATTACGAAACGTTTAAAGGGGGTACTCATTCAAACATTCAATTCAGTAAGTGACCTGATGCGCGATAATAGGCCAGACGTGTCTCGGCGCACAATATTTTTTTTTTAGAAAAGATCATATGTTTATATTAAAAATATATATTTATCATTTTTTCTAAACTCTCAACCTTTCAATAGCGAGTGTTTTTGCCTACAATTTTCACTCGATGAATTACATGAAATTATAGTAACTTTAAACATAAAGAGTAAATGCACTCACGAGTAGGCACAGGCTACAAAACTTAAAAAGTTGAAGCCTGAGTAGGGTCATGCTAAGCGGTTTTGCATAAGCCGTAGCTAGATTTCAGAGTCACTTGGACGTTAGGTAATTAAAAAAAAGCCCCTTTCAATAACTCCTGTCATTTCAAAACCATGTATCCTTTTATTTCGAGGAAAAACTTATTTTTTTCAATACAAAAACGATATTTTAAGCAAAAAATCAATTACGTTAAATGTATCCTGGGTTAAAAGACATTTAAGTTGCGAGCTATCGAAAATCTCTGTGTCTGATTTAGATACTCTAATAAAATATTCGCCAATAAAAATATCAAAAGCATACATTGTGTCCTCTGATAAAAAAAACACAAGAAATCAATTTTTTCATGATAAGAACATAATATTTTATGATAATGAGTTTTTAGTACCATGGATTCAAAGAAAATAACAGCCGAATAAAAAACCTAAGTAGGGTCTTTAAAAAGCCCAAATATATGTATATTACAAAATATTTGGGGGAAACGATAAATTCCATATTACGCAGTAAGAACGTAGAAAATGAATACATTATTTCGCTCACTCCTTTCAACAACGTCAAATATCAAAAAACTTGATTTTTCAGGAGATCGTTTTTAAAGTTTAAAAATATAATGAAATGTATTGAAAATAAATATTAAGCCACTTATTGAACTTTTTAATGTGCAACAGATCATTTTAGGTAAAACCTGAATGTTTTTTCTCAATTTGAAAAATATTAAGTAAATATATTTTAAAAAAAAACCTTTTCTTCAAAATGCAAAAACAACACTTTCTGCCCTGTAGCGGGAAAAATATTAAGTTTAAAATATGCCGCTTTTGCTGGGATATAGTACATTTTCTGGGCATTACGAAAACATGTACAACTGAAAATTGACGATTTTTTTTTATTATATGACGTTGTCGAAAGGAGTAAGCGATTTATTAATAATAGACAATTTTATGTTAAGTCAAACAAAAGAAAGAATGACGTCACGAACCTCTGGAGATATCTCTTGCCTTAAGGTTGCGTTACAATGGAAAGGTCTAGAACCGCAACAATACGCATTCGCCAAAACTGATTATAAATAGAACCCCTTGTAAATGTTATTGGATTTCTCTTTTATATGTATATCAATGTATGTTTTAAAGCAGTGTTCCGCAAACTTTTTCTATTCAAGTTACACCTACCAAATTAAGAAATTTCAGAGGTGCATATTTACCATATTAAGGTGGAGACTGACCGGAGTATTTCGTCGTAACATCGCTCGCGGCGAGCATCAGCGAGCATCCGAAACTGGATGTAGAGCTCCGCTCGCTGTACTGACTGCCTGAATGCTCGCATCGTAACGTTACGAAGAAATGTTCCAGTCAGTCTCCACTTTTATGGTAAAATATTTAACATTTTGTGTTTAATGCCAAATGTGAGCCTACTTAACTGAGCACGGGCAATAAAAATTTGGAGCAATTGTGTAGTTTTCACAAAACTAGACTTTTTTCCGCGGCACACCAACTAATCAGCACGGTACACCAGTGTGCCGCGGCACACACTTCGCGGAACAATGTTATAAAGAGTGTGTTCAATCAGCGAGGTGGAATCTTTTGAAAGTCATACGACTAAATGAGGGTTAAAGATATTGGACATGATGTGGTGATTTTTTCACTCTAATATTTATTCAATTATACCCCGGACTGGTACCTGAAGCGCAGGGCTGATCGATCACCTTGATTGCCTTCATGTTGTGTTAACGGTCAAAATAACAATGCGTGAATATGATGCAGTGCCCTATGCACCACCGGGTGCGAATGAGCGTTTGAAGAAGATAGTTTATAAAACCATATGGTACATGTAATCTCAAGAGACTTCCAGTTTTTTTATGTACAATTTTCACAAGCTTTTAGGAGTACGGGTATGCGATATCAAGTGGTAAAATAATAATCTCTTCTCTGCCTCCATAGTGCAATGGTTAGCAGATTTGACTATCATGCAGTACGGCTGTCCAAACTCAAAACACGGTAAGGGACAATTTTTTTGTAGTACGTTTTTTTGCATTTTTGGACTAAGTAATTCTACTTAGTCCGAAAATGCAAAAAAAAAGTACTCCAAAAAAATGTCCCTTACTGTGTTTTAAGTTTGGACAGCCGAGTAGATCCCGGGTTCGATTCACGGGGGGGTCAAAATAAACGAATGTAAAATTACTTTTAGTTCATGTATAAAAATTGAGAAAATACACATCATATTGTAGGTGAGCGCTTACATTTCGCTCACTCCTTTCAAGAACGTCATAAATCAAAAATTGTCGATTTTCAGTTGTACATGTTTTCGGAATGCCCAGAAAATGTACTATATCCCAGCAAAAGAGGCATATTTTTAACTTAATATTTACCCGCTACAGGGCAGAAAATGTTGTTTTTGCATTTTGAAGAAAAGGTTTTGCTTAATTATTTTTTTAAATATACTAAATATTTTTCAAATGGAGAAAAACCTTGAGGTTATACCCAAAATGATCTGTTGCACAGTAAAAAGTTCAATAAGTGGCTTGATATTTATTTTTAATACATTGTGTTATATTTTCAAACTTTAAAAACGTTCTCCTGAATAATCAAGTTTTTTGATTTATGACGTTTTTGAAAGGAGTGAGCGATTTCATCTTTTTTTATCGGAAAGATTTAAAATATTTTAATAATTTACATGCTGTCGCGATTAATACGTTACGCGCGCGAAATACGCCCGCGCTAACCGACCCAGCATAAGATGCGATAATTAGTTATGAAGCTTGTCAAAAGTGCTCCGCGAGCAATCTTGATACTAATTGAAAGATAATGCGTAAACCGCGTGATCGCTATCGCCGTGATTATGATAATAAAAGTGTCTGCACGATAGCGATAAGAGACGAAGAAAGGAAACCAATTGATAAAACTAATCACCTTCAAGTACCTCTTGTTCTTCTGACCCTAACCTGCACGCAGTGGTGTTTAGAGTACTACAGTATCTACTCAATGAATTAGGGCCACCCATTATTTTTTTGAATACTCTGAAATCTTTTGGATTATTATATTTATTTTACATAAATACTTTAAGTTTTCTATTGACATCTAATATCATGTATATTACCTTCAATAATATGTAAAATATACCTGGATTATTTAAGCCTTTATAAAATTTCAAACCCTTTTTCTGAGAAAGGTCCCTAATTAGCACAGGTAGACAGATAGTTGAAAGTTCAAAAAATAGTCCTATCTTATTTATTAGTGAAGTTTCTTGAGTTCTGGTTGTTGTTTTGTTCAGAGAAGTTATATAGTTATCGTGTCTTGTGAAAAAAACTTAATTTTTAATTTTAGTTCATAAAGTATAATTTTTTTTTGTAAACACAAGTGTTTTTTTTGAAAAGGACAAAATGGGAAAAAGTAAAGATATTTCCGAGGAAAAAAAGTCTAGTGTTATAGTGCTACTGAAATTAAGAATACTATCTATTAGAGAAATTTCAAAAAAAGAAAACGTTTCTCGTCAAACAGTGGACTAAATTTCAAAATCAATAAAAAATCAGTCACCCGCCACCAGCAATCGGCGAAAGAACTGTCGTAGGATTAGAAAAACAACACCGAGGACTGATCGAAAAATCGTTCAAAGTGCCTTAGAAAACCGTAGTGCATCAGCAAAAACATTAAAAATAAAATTGGAAGAAGAGGGTATAAATATATCGGTATCAACACTGAGGCGACGTCTTTACGAAGTAAATCTGAAATGCAGGCGCCCTGTAAAAGTACCAAAATTGACACCACGAATGAAAGCGGATCGATTAAAATGGGCCAGGCTACATCGAAATAACTCGGTAGATGATTGGAAAAAGGTATTTATTTAAATTGAATTTTCAACATATCATTTTAGTAAATAAACTTATATATTTGAATTAAACTTAAATTTTCATTATTTTTCAGGTCATCTTTAGTGATGAGTACCGGTTAGAAGCCGTGACAGAGAGCCGTCGATTCGTCAGGAGAACACCAATGGAACGTTACGATGAGGCCTGTGTGGTAAAAGTTATCAAACACCCCCCTGCAACAATGATATGGTCATGTATTATTAACAATTTACCTGGGCCGTTGTTTTTCGTGGAAGGAATAATGAACCAAAATTCCTATAAGCAGGTCCTCGAACGAATTTTATTGCCCTTCTACCATACACTCGACCCAACAGAAGGTCCATACACCTTCATGCAGGATGGGGCACCTTGCCACCGGGCTAAATCAATAATAAAATTTTTGTCTAACAAAAATCTGCCTTTGCTCCCCTGGCCTGGAAATTCTCCGGACCTTAATCCTATAGAAAACGTATGGAGCATGTTAAAAAATAAGGTATACTCATTTCCAAATCCGACAGTAGACTGTCAAAAAAAAAATATTAAAAAAATTTGGTCAGAAGACGAAGAAATAAAAAACATGATAAAACAGTGCATTTTAAGTATGCCAAAAAGAATTGAGGCAGTTATTTCTGCCAAAGGTGGAAATACTAAATACTAACTATATTTATATGAAAATATATGCATAATTTAAGCGTAATAAAGTGTTCATGTGTAAATAAAATTCAATGTTGTTTTATTCAAGGTTTTCTCTGAGTTATTCCTGTTTGAATTGAGAAATTGCGCGAAATTCTGCGTGGCCCTAATTCATTGAGTAGATACTGTACATACATCAGATCGATGCAGTATAAAACCCCGAGAGAAAGTTGTTCAAAATACATATTATATGTTCTTAATGAATATTTTTTCTTCTTCAAACCCTTATCCGCACCCCAGTGGTGTATAGGGCACTGCATATAAACGCAGTGTTATCTTGATCGTTAACACATGAAGGAAAGGTGATCAGCCCTCCGCTTCAGGACCAGTCCAGGGTGATATCGAATAAATATTAGAGTGAAAAAAATCACTCATATTTATTTGACCCCCCCCTGGGAATAGAACCCGGGACCTCCAGAATGGTAGCCGAGCGTGCTGACCATTACACTATGGAGGCGGACAAAGTGTTTTTATAGTGATTTTAAATCAAAGTTATATTTTAATCATAAAATGGAAAATCACAAAGATATTACATCAAATAATATATTACATAAAATAATAATGTTTTTTTTTATTTCTTTAACTATTTTTTACACTCAATATACATTATAAATCGTGTATTTAACATTGGTTTCTCCTTTTGGTATGTCCACGTGTTGATATCATTGCGTTACATAAAAAAATTCTCACAATTTCTCTATTAATTTTTGTTATAGGAGGATCAGAGGTACGTTTCGTTTGTAATAACAAAAAAAATGGCTGTATGCAAAGTTAGGAAACAACCTGATAAAATTGACCTTTTTTGAGTCGGAATCGTGGAGTCGTGTTGTTGGTAAATATTGGAATCGGAGTCAGAGTCGGAGTCGTGTTTTTTTTCCGACTCCACAACCCTTGTCACAACTGTCGTCAATAAAAAGCAATTTAGTTGGCAAGGCCATGTACTCCGCATGCCTCCAGAGAGCCTCAATAAAGGTTGCCTCCTTTACAAGGCACCAGGTTCGCGCCGCCCAGGACGACCACTGCTGACAATTCGTCGGCAGCTCTCGTCTGAACTTCGGGACGCGGACCTGACTTGGGAGGATGCAAGGGAGCTGGCTGCCGACGGAAAAGCTTGGAGAGTTTGTTGACTCCGTATGCTCCACATAAGGAGCGGATATGTTTAAAAAAACGATATATGCAGGAGTCACAAAAAATTGAATAGTGTGGTTGTCAATCATGTGCAAAATGGTGTATATTGCACGCGTGGAAAGTGATCACTTAACAAGCATACCAAAAGCCCTGTAAATACTTCCATACCCTTCTTCATTTATGTTTAGATGTGTCGGGTTGTGGTCCTGTGGTTAGTGTCGCGGACTCTTAAGTCTCTCGGTTCGAACCCACTCTACCACAATTTGATACCTATTTATAATAATGAGCAGCCTAGGCTCACAGAAATAGTATGAAATTGATATATTTGTGTTAATGATAAAAACACAAATATTTCTCTTTTAATTAAAAAAAATGTAAAAATAACTCCCAAGATGGAGAAATCCAGATTTGTCAAATACATGGAATATTTTTCTTTTTCTATGTGATATATTTATTTAAACTTCATGTACAGAAAATAAATACATAAGTACATTGGCGGGCTTATTGCTAAAAAGCAATACCTTTCAACCAACCAAAAACAGACTAGTGATACTGGTCAAAACGTTTGATACCATATACTTATGGCTGTTTGCAATCAGAGGGTAGATAGTACTTGAACATTTAAAAAAACATAAAATACAAATTGATGATAATAAGGAAGGCAAAGGATCTTCATCTATGAGACGTTAAAAATGTAAAATATTATATTTACTAGCATTGTGTCTTGCTTGTACCATTTTTTCTTACTTTTCTGTTACTGTCCCCTTGCAAAAGCCACTGGTATTGTATAAATAAATAAAAACAAATTGTAAAGCATTCTTCAGGTGGAAATAACACGAGATCACTTACCGTACGGCATCATGTTGGCTTCGGCAAAGTCCAGGCGGATGTCAAGTTCCTCGGCTGGTACCGGACTAATTTAAACCCTAATTCGAATCACTGAGATGTCTCGCAAAATAGTTAAATATAGCTGAATAACCATCGGCGCATCACACTCAGTCAACAGAACACTCGGAGTCTTACGACATCAATCATATCCCGAGAGTTCCGCGAGCTTCTGCGCTGTACCGGCTTCACTCGATGCGAATTCAATTCGTCTGTTGGCTCTAGATACACCAGAACAGTCAGTTCCAACGTTCACAACTTATGGCATTTACCAAGTCTTATACGTGTGAGTATAAGTCCGATAAGTCGTTGTACTTTGTATCTTTGCTTTGGTCACACAGCTTTGTGAGCTTCACCAGCTCGGGTATCTATTGCTCCACCGTCATCTCTCCAGCTCCCTCCTGACTTTTCTTTAGCCCTGGTAGCCGTGACCCCTTCGCGAGGCAAGATGGCGGCTCTCACCCCACGTGTTAACTCGCCTCTCTGGCTTCTAGGGACTTCGACAGAGGGCACGGGGGCACCGCTGACCCCTTCCTCGCCGGCGACCTCTCGTGCGGTAGGCCTTCGAGCCTCCTCGGCCTTCCAATACCCCTCATCTCTCGGGCGGCCAGGGTCTGAGAGAACCTCCTTCACCTTCGAACCAAAACCTTCAGATAGATCTCAAAACGAGCGTCTTTAAACCAATTTTTCTTAAACTGGCTTTATACCGGCATACGATTTTTTATTCACTCCAGATAGCGTACTGAAAAGAGGAATAAAATATGATTTTTTTTCTTGAACGTTTTTCGCAGATACTTTGAGGCACATTATATAAAATTTATAAAATAACCACTTGATTTTTAACCACTTTTCATTGGTATTTTTCTCCAAGCGGTTTCCACAAGAACCTTGTCATCCTCAGTACATGTTTAACCCTGATGATGACAAGATTCTTGTCGAAACCATTTGGAGAAAAGTACCAATAAAAAGTGGTTAAAACCGAAATAATATTATTTTATAAATAAAAAAAGATGTATTTGAATATTCTACATCAACCCATTTGAAAGCATAAACATTATACTTATTTTAGTGTCTTTAACATACTAATACAGGGTGTCCGGTGGTAGAATTGGGATTTCAAATTTTAATAAAAAATAAACTGCAAAAGATATACATTTATTTTATTAATTTTATTAATTTTATTAATTATAACAAGGAAGATAAGTGCGGACTTCATTTCTTAAAAATTATTTTGTCTAAATGCAGACCGTCACGTCGGAAACACTCTTGGAATCTGGCCTCAGTATTCTGTGCCACTTGCTTTAGAAGTGACGTCGGGATGCCATTAACTTCGCAAAAGATATTTTCTTTCAATTGAAATTACTTTAAATTGAAAAGCTCATTTGAGGTGATTTTTTACGAAAACGACGCTACAAAAAAATATTCAGCAAATAAATTAAACAAAAAATTACAATCCTGATCATCAACTCCATTTCTAGGATGCTAAGGTTGTATAATAATTTAGAAAACACTCATAATGTCACCATCGACATTTTTAATGATGGCACGGAGAAATACAAGAGGTCTTTTACCAGATTGGTGAAATCAATTTCAAATTGATTTCACCAATCTGGTGGAGACTTGAATTTTGTACCTTTTGTAGCGTAGTTTAATTTCACTTTTAATTTTTACTTCTAATTTTTATTTTATTATTTTTTATTCAAATGCATGTCCGCCTCCGTAGTGTAATGGTCAGCACGCTCGGCTACCGTTCTGGAGGTCCCGGGTTCGATTCCCAAGGGGGGTAAAATAAATATAAGTGATTTTTTCACTGTGTTATTTATTTTTAATATTACCATGGACTGGTACCTGAAGCGGAGGGCTGATCACCTTTCCTTAATGTGTAAACGATTAAGATAACACTGCGTTTATATGACACAGTGCCCTATGCACCATTGGGGTGCGGATAAGGGTTTTATTATTATTTTTTTATTCATTACTTTTAATTGTTATTACCCTTTTTTACAACCAAATTTCTATTCTTTATACAGTATATGTATTAATCCTGCACCTTTATTGTTTCTGTAAGCTAGTTGTGATTCTCGTCTAATTGATGAAAAACATTCAAACAATTTGTATTGCTTTGTATTTCATTTATTGTAATATGTTTTTCATTGTTTGTGAACCATAAATAAATAAATTTATTATCGCCTACAAGTACCACTATGAACGAGATATAACTTATCAATAGCTGAGTCGCAAAATTGCTTGATGTATAAGGGTTTAAAAATGTATGATGAGATGCCTGAATGTATGAAGAATGAAAAGTGTCTGAAAGAATTTAAAAATAAATGTCTAAGTTACTGTAAGGAAATGTAAATATATAAAGATGATGTAAATGTATATAATAGTTTATATTAGTTTTAATATAAGGTAACTTAAAAAATAAATAAAAAAAAATAAATAAAAAAATAGCCAAAACAGAGCAACGTGCGAACACCCACGCACTCGGAATGAAAAACAATTTCTGATTCAGTAATAATTTAACATGTAAACAAATCTATTAACCTTGCCATGTAACTGTCAATATTTTGTAAACAAGACATACCCCACTATCTGCGAATAAATTACGTATTCACTATTGCACCGACCACTGATTATTATTCCACCGAGTACAAACAAATTATGAAAGTAGTCTAGCCATCGCCACTTTTATATTAAAAGATAACAATACGAAATTTAGACAGACAGATAATGATAAGTAATCAATTATGTATACTGATGGTGTAGAGGGGGAACGGATGTCTTGAGGTTATGTAGAGTGCTTTGATAGAGGTTTTCACGTCAAATAGGACGTTTTATAAATCGAATTGGACGTTTCACCAAGCAAATGGGACGTTTGACAAATCAAATTGGAGGTTACATTGTATTTTATTAAATAGTAAGAATTTTGACAAATATATTAAAAGTAGTATTGAAAATCTTAATTTATATATTAAATTTCTTGAATGTTTTTTGCAGATACTATGATATAGATATGAGTATTTCAATGTTTTAGAATTAAGTACATAAACCCTGATTATGACAAGGTTCTTGTCAAAACCAGTTGGATAAAGTGTACCAATAAAAAGTGGTTAAAACAAAGTTGTTTAATTATATAAAGTTAATATGTTAAATATTAAAATATAACCATTTTTTGAGTCTACTAAATTGTATTTTATGTTGAAACGATTGTTACAAAATTTATTTATGGTACATGTGTTTTTTAACAACAAAATACAATTTAGTAGACACAAAAATTCAGTTTTTGATCTTAACATTAAATATGTAAATTGAAATGGATTTCTATAAATTAAGCGCCAAATCTATAAATAAATTGAAAATCATGTCTGAAAACTTCAGTACACATCGCGCGCACAGACTATGACAGCGCGCCTAGCAGGCTTGCCAACTTGACGACATATCAATAATAAAAGATGTGGGGAGGTATTTATTTACACTGATGGTATATGTAGAACGAATATGAACGTATTTTTAAAATTTCCAACTTTTTTTATTAAATATAATATAACGTCAAATTTATTTTTTAAACGTCCAATTTGATTTGTCAAACCTTCAATTTGATTTGTAATGCGTCCAATTAGGTTGGTAAACGTCGTTATGATCAGAATATACAGTGTTTGCATGAGATTGAGGAAGAAATGATAAAGATAATAAATCAATTTCTAAGGAAAAATAACGCATTACTAAAAAATCCAACCGGTATACCATACAGCATCGCACAGCATAGAAGTACGACAGAGGATAGAAAAATCTTGACAGGTAGAGCACATTGTACAGGTACCCTTTGTCATTCAGATAACCTGAAAAACTAGTTTAATTTTCAATGACACCATGTTTCATCCATAAGCGACGACTGTCGCGACAAATATGCACAACTAACGAATCGCTGCCGCTGTCTGCATCCATCAACAGCAATTAACGATTACACCCACAGCAGTCATTATTTACAAAATAAATTAGCTAAGAGGAAAATTAAGCATGATCTATAAAACCATCGAACGTCCGCCTCCGTAGTGTAATGGTCAGCACGCTCGGCTACCGTTCTGGAGGTCCCGGGTGCGATTCCCAGGGGGGGTCAAATAAATATAAGTGATTTTTTCACTATAGTATTTATTCAATATTACCCTGGACTGGTACCTTAAGCGGAGGGCTGATCACCTTTCCTTCATGTGTAAACGATCGAGATAACACTGCATTTATATGAAGCAGTGCCCTATGCACCATTGGGGTGCGGATAAGGGTTTTATTATTATTATTATAAAACCATGGTACTGGATCTTATCTTGGTCTATATATTCTATCTCGATGTTATGCCGTCTGGGCACTGCTCACTGCCTGTGCATCTCTACAAGATAAAATGCGTTACATCACCATATTACTAATGTGGACAAGATATAGGGGATGCAAACCGTACGTTAACAGATAAGGAGTGCTTTCTAAATAGCTTAACACAGGCAGGAATCCAACTCCCCGCCCAAGTATCCACCCTTCTTTCTGAACCTAATTCTAGAATAGCGGGCATAATTTCTAAAATGACAAAGCTAAACGCATTTAAACCATGATTTTTTTATTGATTGTTTTTTTTGTTGCTTGTAAATAAACATAAGACTTGATACTGGCAGAAACATCCTTTCACTGGGTGACTGCCAAATGAAAAAAAAGTATTGCAAATACGTGAAACTCCTGACCACGAGCCAGAAGATTCGGTGGGTATGTTTAAGGAAATACACGTGTGTTTGAGGAGATGCACGTATGTTTGAGGAGATGCATGTTTCCTAAATATACACATCGACATTCAGTATTAAAAATGATTTTTTATTGAACCATGACTGAACTTACCAAAACGATACTTATCGAGCGATCGTTCGCAATCGAGGCTTAGTCAACGAGAACCAAAAAAATATTATGTAGCTGATTTTACTATCTCGGTTATCAGGATCATAACAAACCCCACGGATCTCGTAATTAAAACAAATCGCAAATACCACTGCCTGCATGATAACACGCCTGGTACAAGCATGGCAGATCGTATGATAAACACGGCAAATAATAATTAATTAGCCCACTTAAAGGATTATTCTGATAGCACGTTTTACTGCATTGACTCGTGTTAATTGAGTGCGCCAGTGTCGTGTGCATTAAAGTAGGCACCCGCTTAGCGGACTGTCCAAACTGACATCCAAGTGCCACGGTATAAATAACATTATCAAAAAATATGGCTAATAAAATGTAAATCACTGTAAATACCCGGCGATCACTAGATAAGGGAATATTTTCCATTTTATAGTGTGAGTACCTATCTATTTTAATCATAGATAATTATATCATAAATCCCATATCACTTCATGTTGGATTATTATATATTTTTTTAAATTTCAATGGCTCATTTTTTTTTTATTGATTTGGTGTTTAATTTTTACAACTCCATTTTAATTTATGTATTAATTTTTAAATCAAACACGAATTCGTGTTTGATTTAACCGTATGAATTTTCATTCGTTTACAAATGCCATAACTAGGGAAACAATTGTCACAATATTAAATTTTATGTGTTTTTTAATAAAATACAACTGAGTAGACTCAAAAAATCTGTGTTTCATCTAAAAATTAATACATAGACTCATTTTTTTCCTTGGTAACAACATATGTACAAAAGTTGTTCTTAACCCTCTATACTTCAAACAATCTCGTATAGTTCCTACTCCTGCTCTGCCCACTTTCAAGTATTCCTCTTTCTTCCTCTGCCTCTATTTCCAACTACAGTAGATGCTCCTTTAACCGGCCTTGATGGGACTAACCCAGGGCCGGATAACGAAAAAGCCAGTTAAATAGAAGGTAGTGAAAAACACATTTAAAAAAAATCATTTTCGCAAGGAAGAAAAAAAAACACATTTTTTTTAAAAAAACACTAAGAAAACAGATCTTTTATTCTGTATAAAAAAATCAAACATTAAAAATTAATATTTTATTTATTTCATTAATTGTTTCGGCAGTCACTTTGTGGTAAAACCTTTCCATTTTTAACTAATGTTTTACTTAGTAAATACCACTATTTAGTAGTTAATAGTGGTATTTGCTAAGTAAAACATTAATTATTTTTATTTTATTTATTGTTTAGGCATTTACTTTGTGGTAAGACATGATGATATTATTAAAGAAAACACTTGAAGAAGACAAATTTACTTTTGTATTACGTATTTCTAGATTTTTAATATGTAATATTTCACCTAAAAAAAATCACCTAATTTAAAATGGCAGCCTTGAAAAGGAACTGTGAGTGCGATTAGGATTCGCAGGGTCCGCATTTAACAGTATGAAGGCTGTCTGGAGATCGGATTTAAACTCGGTGAAGACCAAATGCCGTCTATACAATGCCTGCATTGCTCCTGTTCTTTTATACGGCTGTGAAACATGGCACCTTACAAGGGCCCAAAGCAGCCGTGTACTGAGCTTTGAGAATAGGTATCTGCAAAGAATTTGAGGCGTGCGGTGGTTTGACTTTGTGAGAAATGAAGAGATGAGGCGTAGGACGCAGCAAATATTGGTCACAACAGTCGTCAAGAAAAGGCGATTCAGTTGACTTGGCCATGTACTCCGCATGCCTCCCGAGACCCTTAATCAAGCTTGCCTCTTTTACAAGGCATCAGGTTCGCGCCGCCCAGGACGACCGCTGCTGACAATTCGTCGGCAGTTCTCGTCAGAACGGGACGCGGATCTGACTTGGGAGGATGCAAGGGGGCTGGCAGCCGACAGAAAAGCCTGGAGACAGTTTGTGGACTCTATATGGAGCGGATATGGTTTAATAATATAATAATATTTCACAAAAATCTTGCGCTGAAATAAATATAAACGGAGAAATAGCAAAGAATAGCATCCAATCGGGAAAGCGAAAAAGTAACTGCTAGCCATTACTCACATGTCTACCGTAAAGTGATCAAGGATACGTGTGGTGCTATATTGGCACTCGACGCTAAAGAGTTAAGAGTTCCAGATAAGAAGAACCAATCGTTGGTGATAACTTTTATACTTTTATCACCGCTTGTTCTTCGAGAGAGTTCATGGTCTGCGTCTACAGCGAGCGATATTCTTGATTAAAACGCGTACTATACCATATATTTACGGCCTACTAATAAGATACTGTAATAATGTGTGATTAAGACGAGATGCCCCAGTTTCAGAGCTATACATACTGATTGATAAGCACGTAATATGTCGAGAAAATATACAGAGCAAATAAAAACGGTTTTAAAATAAAATAAATGCATTTTTCAAACAAATCAAGTATCACGCCACACCACTCTGCCTTAGCAAACATTCTTCGCCTCTTCCACATTCATGCATCTCTTCATACATATCCGCCGATTATTTCAAATCCTGAACGGGCGCTTTCAAGTATTTGACAAACCTGATTGTGTCAAGTTTTCCTCGGTCTTCCTTTGCTTCTATTTCCAAGTACATTTGCCTCATAAATAAATAATTCCAAAACTTCTTCATTCTTTTTTCATCTACGTTGAGACATCAATAAAAAATAAACAAATTGAGCGCCTTAAAAAATGGAGAGGTATAATTTGTAAAGTACATAATACTGTTAAAAATATTTCCCTATCAGGTATAGTTTCGTTCAAGTTTTTATTTTTAAATATTAAAACACATTTATTTTACTTTATCTCGGATTTAATCATGACAGCTTTATAATTTTTGAAGACAGCGAGTGTAATATGTAGGATTTCCTACAGACATATCGCTCACTCCTTTCAAGAACGTCATAAATCAAAAATCGACAATTTTTAGTTGCGTATGTTTTCGGAATGCCCGGAGAATGTACTATAACCCAGCAAAAGAGGCATATTCGTAACTTAATATTTCCCGCTATAGGGCAGAAAGTGTTGTTTTTGCATTTTGAAGAAAAGGTATAATTTAATTATTTTTTTAAAATATAATAATTTTTTTTCAAATGGAGAAAAAATCTTAAGGTTTACTTTAAAATATCTGTTGCACAGTAAAAAGTTCAATAAGTGGCTTGATATTTATTTTTAAAACATTGTATTTGTCAAACGAGCGATATGTCAAACGATCAGACAGTAAAATTTAAAACAAATAAAAAATGAAACCAGATTAAAGAGATGGAATAAAACCCCAATCCACAAAAACCTGATTTATGTAAATCACTCTCGAATAGGTATACAAAAGCACATATCGTTCACTCCTTTCAACAACGTCATATATCAAAAATCGTCAATTTCCAGAATGCCCAGAAAATGTACTATATCCTAGCAAAAGTGGCATATATTTAACTTAAAAAAGTAGAAAAGGTATGGTTTTATTATTTTTTTAAATATATTTAATATTTTACAAATGGAGAAAAACATTCAGGTTTTACTCAAAAAGATCAGTTACACAGTAAAAAAAGTGGCTTGATATTTATTTTTAATACATTTTATTATATTTTTAAACTTTAAACCTATTTTAATATGTAAAAAGATATTGCACAGAAAAAGTTCAATGAGTGGCTTGATATTTATTTTCAATACATTTTATTATATTTTTAAACTTTAAAAACGATCTCCTGAAAAAGTTTTTTGATATATGACGTTGTTGAAAGGAGTGAGCGATATATATTTTTAACGCAATACCTACCGGAAATTCAAATTACTTTGCGAAAGCTCTTGTCCCTCGACAAAGGAGATTTATAAAAAAGCGAGTGCCTTTGTGGATTACACGCTTTACAATAAATTAATGTTGCTTTGAAATGGGAATTAAGTTCTATTTATACACACACATACATACATGCATATAAATATATACATATATATTTATATGCATGTATGTATGTGTGTATATATATATATATATATATATATATATATATATATATATATATATATATATATATATATATATATATATATATATATATATATATATATATATATATATATATATATATATATATATATATATATATATATATATATTATTCCGACTCCCGATCTCAAACTGTGCCCAAACTATCGCAACACACAACCTTGCATTCTTTCCTTCTAACCACCATTGGAACATCTATCAAACATCGTTTCGCCGCACTGAGAGATCACATTTCGACTGCATTCAGTCTACTATCAACGATATATTTACATTGACATTTTGAAGTGTGGCGTTTCATCCTATCTGCCCCTGCGGGGAAACGGCGTGATAGTAGTAGTAGACATTTTGAAATCGCATTTAATACATATTTCTTAGTATTTCATTTCTTACGAAAATTAATCAACGTTTTGGCGTAGCGAATAATTTAGAAATACAGCTACTAAATCAAAGAACCCATAATCAGTGGGATACCCGCCCATACAACCGCCGGGGGAAGCTTAGTGGCAGTGGTACAAGTTTTGGTTAAACTAACCTTTACAGGAGTACAATAATCGATGTCCGACTTTCTCTGGGGAGTGGTTTTTTTTACATTAAATATGTATTTTTTTTTTAAAATAAAATATTTGCATTATGACGATAGTAATTATGTAAAAATAATTTAAATATTAAAAAAAGCTCACCTAGGTTTTATTTTATGACAAAGTTAAATTAAAATATCCACAGATGTCATTACTATACAAATAATATCATACCAACCGACAGATAGACTCGTTTGAGGATACTCCTTTGAGGAAAATTCGCATCGACGTTCATTTACGTCCATACTCCCGGAAAAGCTAAGCTAGAATGTTGATGTCTTTGAAATATCAACGATCATAGATGAATAAAAATATGGTCATAAGCTGGATAAGTGATCACTTTCCACACGCGAGACATTCACCATTCTTACACTTATAGTATTGCAGAAAGTGAAAAATGCATGATAAGGAGAGTGTTATATTACCATACCACAAAGTTTAAAAATGCTTTTAATATACAAAATATATTATCGGCTACCCAATAAAGCTAAAATGTACAAAAAACAAACAGTGAAGTACCGTGTTACAAGTTTAAGTATTTATTTCTCAAAAAATTGTTTAACTGTAACAATTTCACTTTAGTTTACATTTGACCTGATGATGGAATAATTGTTTCGAACCGGTCGTCATGAAGCAGTGTTTTCAATTGGTATTACACAAAGTGAACGATGAATGATACGTTGAGTATTAGATATGAAATATATCGTATCATTCAGGCGTATTGTACAATTTTTGATTTCATAAACAATTTTCCTTCATTATAATTTTATGAATAAAAATTGTAAAATGTGCCCTCGGCACGGAAAAACTTAGTGACGGCACATAATTATAATTTTAAATTATGTTTATACTGAAATAAATAAATATATGTTAGTAAGCACAGTATTGCTTCCATTTCTGACGAGATTAGCATTAGTAAACTAACGTTAGGTGGGGAAGGCAACGAGGGAGAAAATGGTATGCGTATGTGAGGAGAATGGAACCATCCAGACTCCCCCAAATTGCACTGCACGGCCAACCCCAAGGTAGACGCCTCCCGGGCGACAAAGAGATGGTACGACAGCTGGGAATTGACATCCCGGAAGGCTAATCCCTTTTAAAAACAGACCACAAGGCCTACACCAAGCAGAAGAAGAAAAAGAAGAGGAAACTAACCTACGATATGTCGATACGATTATCATGATGAAAAAAAATAACGGTGAAAAAAGGAGAATTCATTTTCCAAATAGAAGTTGAGCTGAACATATTTTACACTGTTCTTGTGGACATTTTTTATGATTCCAGTCCAGTTACGAAGTCCACAAAAAACAATAATATACGCGACACATGCAGTATGTAATGGGAAATTACTGCGTTCGGCTGTAATACAAAACGACACATTTTTCAAGTTCAATTCTGAGAAACTATCGAAACAATAACTTTGGGTATTCCATTAGGTACAAAAGAATTTCACACACGTTTCAGACACGATGTTACCGATATTTTAAGCGTAAAAGGATCAATATTTTGAAATTACCAATTATGATTTTTCATTGGTATACACAAACGACACCATAATTATTTCTCTGACAACTATTTAAAAGATACTAGCAAAATGTATATACATACATAAAAGTATAAATGTTCGTAAATGGCTCTTTTTCATCCTGGTTTGACATCTCTAAAGGTGTAAAACAGGGATGTGTAATGTCGCCTTGGCTGTTTGATCTATACATGGATAACTGCATGAAAGAGCTGAAAGGTTTAAATATTGGAGCAAGAATGAATAATTTGACCGTTTGTTGCCTTTTATATGCTGACGACGCTGTTCTTCTTGCCGATAGCAAAGAAGACCTGCAAACGTTGGTGACAAAAGTGTATAATGTGTGCAAGGAAAGTGATTTATTGATGAATGTTAGCAAATCCAAAATCATGGTTTTTGAAAGAGATGAATGTAGATCTGAGTGTGAAATATTGGTAAATGGGGAGATTTTGGAACAGGTAGATGATTTCATATATTTGGGTAGTATGTTTTCTAGGGATGGAAAGATTGATAAAGACATAGAAAGGAGAGTGAATGCTGGGAACAGAGTGAATGGTGCACTAAAATCAGTTTTAGCAAATAAAAATCTATCAGCGGAAGCTAAACTGGCAGTACACAATGGAGTTCTGGTTCCAACTCTAATGTATGGAAGTGAAACATGGAGTTGGCAAAAGAAGGATGAAAGTAGACTGAATGCAGTCGAAATGCGATCTCTCAGACGAATGTGTGGCAAAACGATGTTTGATAGATGTTCGAATGATGAAATAAGGAAAGAATGTAAGGCTGAGATAAGCATTATCGATAAAATTAAGAAAGGTGTGTCGAGATGGTTTGGACATGTGGAGCGTATGAGTGAAGAAAGAACGGTTTTACAAATTTGAGTTGAAGGTTGAACAAATTTATGAGCGGATGTAATTGGAAAAAGAAGCAGAGGATGACCGAGGAAAACTTGGCACAATCAGGTATGTCAAATACTTGAAAGCGGCCGGGTCAGGAGTCGTAATAATCGTCGGGTATGTATGAGGAGATGCATGAATGTAGAAGAGGCAAAGAATGTTTGCAAGGACAGAGTGGTGTGGCGTTCGATTCTCTCTGCCTACCCCTGCGGGGAAGCGGCGTGATGGTTAGTTAGTTAGTTATGTTCGTTTATTATAATTAAGTAATGTACAGACATTTCTTGGTGGAACTGCATTTTATAAAATAAATAAGTATATAGTTTTTTCAAATATCGCTCACTCCTTTCTAGAACGTCATAAATAAAAAAACTGGATTTTTCAGGAGAACGTTTTTAAAGTTTAAAAATATAATTCAATGTATTAAAAATAAATATCAAGTTACTTATTGAACTTTTTACTGTGCAACAGATCTTTTTAAGTAAAACCTGAAAGTTTTTTCTCCATTTGAAACATATTTAGTATATTTAAAAAATAATTTAACAATACATTTTCTTCAAAATGCAAAAACAACACTTTCTGCCCTGTAGCGGGTAAATAGTATGTTAAAAATATGCCTCTTTTGCTGGGATATAGTACATTTTCTAGGCATTCCGAAAACACGCTCAACTGAAAATTGATGATTTTTGAGTGAGCGATATGTGCCACAAAGTATCTGCGAAAAATGCAATAAATTTAAAATGGTGTACTTTCGCCTCGCTTCCCCTATTCCAATTCTGCTAATACGAAACATCATATGTATCTGGGACAAAATAAATAACAAATAATGATGGAGTCTTTCGCATTGCCGAAATTGATTTATCCAAGGTTGAATCTATTGGCGAATTGGCGAAGTCTTTGTTCAACATCTGGTTACGTTTAACTGACAGTCAAACCGCTTACAAACGTGTGGACATGTCACCGGTCAGTGTTAACTGTGCGATGATGGTTCTCGAAAAAAATTGGACTAGATTGCAAGGGTTCGATGATCGTACGATGACAGCGGTCATATTGAGAATTTAAATTATATTCAAGGCATGCTTATCAAATTGAGGTCTGACGAATCATGAGGCGAATGTGGTTGGTAATAGGTGCACAGGAGGACCGAGGAAAACTTGGCATGATCAAGCATGTGAAATTTCTTCTCCATGTTATAATGGATAAATGCAAACGTTGTGTTTCACACTTTCTCGCTGCTCGCTGATAGTGTGTGAAGGAGACGTGTATTTACCAGTGCTTACTATTTGTTATTTTATTATTATTTTATGTTTAAGACTTTTCGTTTTTCTATTAGTGTATTCATCAGTATATTTTTATATTAGGTACTGTATAAATATATATATATATATATATATATATATATATATATATATATATATATATATATATATATATATATATAAACACAAAAAAAATGTGCAAACACGCCTTGGTCAAACTGCTGTGAAAAATTTAACTTTGAACGTTATATATGTATATATATATATATATATAACATATATATATATATATATATATATATATATATATATATATATATATATATATATATATATATATATATATATATATATATATATATGTGTGTGTGTGTATTACGTTAAAGGCATTAGCCGTTCAATAAATGAATATTATAATTAAAATGTAGTTTTGTTTTAAAATTACTATAAATATTTTATTATAATGTCTACAGGTTTCGAAGTTAACCGCTTCTTTATCAAGACTGATTTCGGGGTTCCACTGTTTGTATTTAATAGCAGGATTGGTACTAATAACTACATTTTTTTCGTAGAACTGTCGAGATTATCAAGGAATGCGTCACAAATGAACAATTTAATTTAGAGATTTTTGTTCATTATTTTTATTGCCGAGTCATCAGCGCTGTTAGTCTTATCAAGTCGGAAACAAACCGCAATGTGGTTTGATAAAATGTAGCTAGCCCAATTTCGACGATAATAAAAGTATTACCAATACGTACAACAAATTACAACATTTTCGAAGGCGGGATAATTGATAGCCCGCCACTCGATTTTCTTCAAACCCAGGTAAATTTTATGTTTTTTTTTTGCTTAAAACACCGTTTTTGTATTTAAAAAAAAACAAGGTTCAGTGATCACTTTCCACACGTGTAACATTCATCATCCTACAGATGAATCTTGACTTCTGCCAATGATTTTTGACCAGCCTAGATTATCCCTTGTGTTCCCAACACAGATTCAAATAATAGTAATAGTAGAAGAAACAAAAATCCACGTAATGATCTATAAACCTTGTACATAAAAGGTATATAATAAATGCAATTCCCATCTAAAAAAC